>NW_026967506.1:0-75762 GCF_028390025.1 Pseudophryne corroboree
CATATCACTGTGTGTGCCGGGAGCTGTGTTATTCCTCCTCATATATCACTGTACTGTCCCCTCTCCCTATATAATAATAATACCACATATCAGCGTGTGCCGGGAGCTGAGTTATTCCCCCTCATATATCACTGTACGGTCCCCTCTCCCCTATATAATAATAATACCACATATCAGTGTGTGCCGGGAGCTGTGTTATTCCTCCTCATATATCACTGTACGGTCCCCTCTCCCGTATATAATAATAATACCACATATCAGCGTGTGCCGGGAGCTGTGTTATTCCCCCTCATATATCACTGTACGGTCCCCTCTCCCCTATATAATAATAATACCACATATCAGTGTGCCGGGAGCTGTGTTATTCCCCATCATATATCACTGTACGGTCCCCTCTCCCCTATATAATAATAATACCACATATCAGCGTGTGCCGGGAGCTGTGTTATTCCCCCTCATATATCACTGTACGGTCCCCTCTCCCCTATATAATAATAATACCACATATCAGTGTGCCGGGAGCTGTGTTATTCCCCATCATATATCACTGTACGGTCCCCTCTCCCCTATATAATAATAATACCACATATCAGCGTGTGCCGGTAGCTGTGTTATCCCCCTCATATATCACTGTACGGTCCCCTCTCCCCTATATAATAATAATACCACATATCAGTGTGTGCCGGGAGCTGTGTTATTCCTCCTCATATATCACTGTACGGTCCCCTCTCCCCTATATAATAATAATACCACATATCAGCGTGTGCCGGGAGCTGTGTTATCCCCCTCATATATCACTGTACGGTCCCCTCTCCCCTATATAATAATAATACCACATATCAGTGTGTGCCGGGAGCTGTGTTATTCCTCCTCAAATATCACTGTACGGTCCCCTCTCCTCTATATAATAATAATACCACATATCAGGGTGTGCCGGGGGCTGTGTTATTCCCCATCATATATAACTGTATGGTCCCCTCTCCCCTATATAATAATAATACCACATATCAGCGTGTGCCGGGAGTTGTGTTATTCCCCCTCATATATCACTGTACGGTCCCCTCTCCCCTATATAATAATAATACCACATATCAGTGTGTGCCGGGAGCTGTGTTATTCCTCCTCAAATATCACTGTACGGTCCCCTCTCCTCTATATAATAATAATACCACATATCAGGGTGTGCCGGGGGCTGTGTTATTCCCCATCATATATAACTGTATGGTCCCCTCTCCCCTATATAATAATAATACCACATATCAGCGTGTGCCGGGAGTTGTGTTATTCCCCCTCATATATCACTGTACGGTCCCCTCTCCCCTATATAATAATAATACCACATATCAGCGTGTGCCGGGAGCTGTGTTATTCCCCCTCATATATCACTGTACGGCCCCCTCTCCCCTATATAATAATAATACCACATATCAGTGTGTGCCGGGAGCTGTGTAATTCCCCCTCATATATCACTGTACGGCCCCCCTCCACTATATAATAATAATACCACATATCAGTGTGTGCAGGGAGATGTGTAATTCCCCCTCATATATCACTGTACGGCCCCCTCTCCCCTATATAATAATAATAGCACATATCAGTGTGTGCCGGGAGCTGTGTTATTCCCCCTCATATATCACTGTACGGCCCCCTCTCCCCTATATAATAATAATACCACATATCAGTGTGTGCCGGGAGCTGTGTTATTCCTCCTCATATATCACTGTATGGTCCCCTCTCCCCTATATAATAATAATATCACATATCAGCGTGTGCCGGGAGCTGTATTATTCCCCCTCATATATCACTGTACAGTCCCCTCTCCTCTATATAATAATAATACCACATATCAGCGTGTGCCGGGAGCTGTGTTATTCCCCCTCATATATCACTGTACGGTCCTCTCTCCTCTATATAATAATAATAATACCACATATCAGCGTGTGCCGGGAGCTGTGTTATTCCCCCTCATATATCACTGTACGGTCCCCTCTTCCCTATATAATAATAATAATACTACCACATATCAGCGTGTGCAGGGAGCTGTGTTATTCCCCTCATATATCACTGTACGGTCCCCTCTCCCCTATATAATAATAATACCACATATCAGTGTATGCAGGGAGATGTGTAATTCCCCCTCATATATCACTGTACGGTCTCCTCTCCCCTATATAATACCAATACCACATATCAGCGTGTGCCGGGAGCTGTGTTATTCCCCCTCATATATCACTGTACGGTCCCCTCTCCCATATATAATAATAATACCACATATCAGTGTGCCGGGAGCTGTGTTATTCCCCATCATATATCACTGTACGGTCCCCTCTCCCCTATATAATAATAATACCACATATCAGCGTGTGCCGGGAGCTGTGTTATTTCCCCTCATATATCACTGTACGGTCCCCTCTCCCCTATATAATAATAATACCACATATCAGTGTGCCGGGAGCTGTGTTATTCCCCATCATATATCACTGTACGGTCCCCTCTCCCCTATATAATAATAATACCACATATCAGCGTGTGCCGGGAGCTGTGTTATCCCCCTCATATATCACTGTACGGTCCCCTCTCCCCTATATAATAATAATACCACATATCAGTGTGTGCCGGGAGCTGTGTTATTCCTCCTCATATATCACTGTACGGTCCCCTCTCCTCTATATAATAATAATACCACATATCAGGGTGTGCCGGGGGCTGTGTTATTCCCCCTCATATATCACTGTACGGTCCCCTCTCCCCTATATAATAATAATACCACATATCAGCGTGTGCCGGGAGCTGTGTTATCCCCCTCATATATCACTGTACGGTCCCCTCTCCCCTATATAATAATAATACCACATATCAGTGTGTGCCGGGAGCTGTGTTATTCCTCCTCAAATATCACTGTACGGTCCCCTCTCCTCTATATAATAATAATACCACATATCAGGGTGTGCCGGGGGCTGTGTTATTCCCCATCATATATCACTGTACGGTCCCCTCTCCCCTATATAATAATAATACCACATATCAGCGTGTGCCGGGAGCTGTGTTATCCCCCTCATATATCACTGTACGGTCCCCTCTCCCCTATATAATAATAATACCACATATCAGCGTGTGCCGGGAGCTGTGTTATCCCCCTCATATATCACTGTATGGTCCCCTCTCCCCTATATAATAATAATACCACATATCAGCGTGTGCCGGGAGTTGTGTTATTCCCCCTCATATATCACTGTACGGTCCCCTCTCCCCTATATAATAATAATACCACATATCAGCGTGTGCCGGGAGCTGTGTTATTCCCCTTCATATATCACTGTACGGCCCCCTCTCCCCTATATAATAATAATACCACATATCAGTGTGTGCCGGGAGCTGTGTAATTCCCCCTCATATATCACTGTACGGCCCCCCCTCCACTATATAATAATAATACCACATATCAGTGTGTGCAGGGAGATGTGTAATTCCCCCTCATATATCACTGTACGGCCCCCTCTCCCCTATATAAAAATAATAACACATATCAGTGTGTGCAGGGAGATGTGTTATTCCTCCTCATATATCACTGTACGGTCCCCTCTCCCCTATATAATAATACCACATATCAGTGTGTGCCGGGGGCTGTGTTATTCCTCCTCATATATCACTGTACGGCCCCCTCTCCCCTATATAATAATAATACCACATATCAGTGTGTGCCGGGAGCTGTGTTATTCCCCCTCATATATCACTGTACGGCCCCCTCTCCTCTATATAATAATAATAATACCACATATCAGCGTGTGCCGGGAGCTGTGTTATTCCCCCTCATATATCACTGTACGGTCCCCTCTCCCCTATATAATAATAATACCACATATCAGTGTGCCGGGAGCTGTGTTATTCCCCATCATATATCACTGTACGGTCCCCTCTCCCCTATATAATAATAATACCACATATCAGCGTGTGCCGGGAGCTGTGTTATTCCCCCTCATATATCACTGTACGGTCCCCTCTCCCCTATATAATAATAATACCACATATCAGTGTGCCGGGAGCTGTGTTATTCCCCATCATATATCACTGTACGGTCCCCTCTCCCCTATAGAATAATAATACCACATATCAGCGTGTGCCGGGAGCTGTGTTATCCCCCTCATATATCACTGTACGGTCCCCTCTCCCCTATAAAATAATAATACCACATATCAGTGTGTGCCGGGAGCTGTGTTATTCCTCCTCATATATCACTGTAAGGTCCCCTCTCCTCTATATAATAATAATACCACATATCAGGGTGTGCCGGGGGCTGTGTTATTCCCCCTCATATATCACTGTACGGTCCCCTCTCCCCTATATAATAATAATACCACATATCAGCGTGTGCCGGGAGCTGTGTTATCCCCCTCATATATCACTGTACGGTCCCCTCTCCCCTATATAATAATAATACCACATATCAGTGTGTGCCGGGAGCTGTGTTATTCCTCCTCAAATATCACTGTACGGTCCCCTCTCCTCTATATAATAATAATACCACATATCAGGGTGTGCCGGGGGCTGTGTTATTGCCCATCATATATAACTGTACGGTCCCCTCTCCCCTATATAATAATAATACCACATATCAGCGTGTGCCGGGAGCTGTGTTATTCCCCCTCATATATCACTGTACGGCCCCCTCTCCCCTATATAATAATAATACCACATATCAGTGTGTGCCGGGAGCTGTGTAATTCCCCCTCATATATCACTGTACGGCCCCCCCTCCACTATATAATAATAATACCACATATCAGTGTGTGCAGGGAGATGTGTAATTCCCCCTCATATATCACTGTACGGCCCCCTCTCCCCTATATAATAATAATACCACATATCAGTGTGTGCAGGGAGATGTGTTATTCCTCCTCATATATCACTGTACGGTCCCCTCTCCCCTATATAATAATACCACATATCAGTGTGTGCCGGGGGCTGTGTTATTCCTCCTCATATATCACTGTACGGCCCCCTCTCCCCTATATAATAATAATACCACATATCAGTGTGTGCCGGGAGCTGTGTTATTCCCCCTCATATATCACTGTACGGCCCCCTCTCCCCTATATAATAATAATACCACATATCAGTGTGTGCCGGGAGCTGTGTTATTCCTCCTCATATATCACTGTATGGTCCCCTCTCCCCTATATAATAATAATATCACATATCAGCGTGTGCCGGGAGCTGTATTATTCCCCCTCATATATCACTGTACGGTCCCCTCTCCTCTATATAATAATAATACCACATATCAGCGTGTGCCGGGAGCTGTGTTATTCCCCCTCATATATCACTGTACGGTCCTCTCTCCTCTATATAATAATAATAATACCACATATCAGCGTGTGCCGGGAGCTGTGTTATTCCCCCTCATATATCACTGTATGGTCCCCTCTCCCCTATATAATAATAATACCACATATCAGTGTGCCGGGAGCTGTGTTATTCCCCATCATATATCACTGTACGGTCCCCTCTCCCCTATATAATAATAATACCACATATCAGCGTGTGCCGGGAGCTGTGTTATTCCCCCTCATATATCACTGTACGGTCCCCTCTCCCCTATATAATAATAATACCACATATCAGTGTGCCGGGAGCTGTGTTATTCCCCATCATATATCACTGTACGGTCCCCTCTCCCCTATATAATAATAATACCACATATCAGCGTGTGCCGGGAGCTGTGTTATCCCCCTCATATATCACTGTACGGTCCCCTCTCCCCTATATAATAATAATACCACATATCAGTGTGTGCCGGGAGCTGTGTTATTCCTCCTCATATATCACTGTACGGTCCCTTCTCCTCTATATAATAATAATACCACATATCAGGGTGTGCCGGGGGCTGTGTTATTCCCCCTCATATATCACTGTACGGTCCCCTCTCCCCTATATAATAATAATACCACATATCAGCGTGTGCCGGGAGCTGTGTTATCCCCCTCATATATCACTGTACGGTCCCCTCTCCCCTATATAATAATAATACCACATATCAGTGTGTGCCGGGAGCTGTGTTATTCCTCCTCAAATATCACTGTACGGTCCCCTCTCCTCTATATAATAATAATACCACATATCAGGGTGTGCCGGGGGCTGTGTTATTCCCCATCATATATCACTGTACGGTCCCCTCTCCCCTATATAATAATAATACCACATATCAGCGTGTGCCGGGAGCTGTGTTATTCCCCCTCATATATCACTGTACGGCCCCCTCTCCCCTATATAATAATAATACCACATATCAGTGTGTGCCGGGAGCTGTGTAATTCCCCCTCATATATCACTGTACGGCCCCCCCTCCACTATATAATAATAATACCACATATCAGTGTGTGCAGGGAGATGTGTAATTCCCCCTCATATATCACTGTACGGCCCCCTCTCCCCTATATAATAATAATACCACATATCAGTGTGTGCAGGGAGATGTGTTATTCCTCCTCATATATCACTGTACGGTCCCCTCTCCCCTATATAATAATACCACATATCAGTGTGTGCCGGGGGCTGTGTTATTCCTCCTCATATATCACTGTACGGCCCCCTCTCCCCTATATAATAATAATACCACATATCAGTGTGTGCCGTGAGCTGTGTTATTCCCCCTCATATATCACTGTACGGCCCCTTCTCCCCTATATAATAATAATACCACATATCAGTGTGTGCCGGGAGCTGTGTTATTCCTCCTCATATATCACTGTATGGTCCCCTCTCCCCTATATAATAATAATATCACATATCAGCGTGTGCCGGGAGCTGTATTATTCCCCCTCATATATCACTGTACGGTCCCCTCTCCTCTATATAATAATAATACCACATATCAGCGTGTGCCGGGAGCTGTGTTATTCCCCCTCATATATCACTGTACGGTCCTCTCTCCTCTATATAATAATAATAATACCACATATCAGCGTGTGCCGGGAGCTGTGTTATTCCCCCTCATATATCACTGTACGGTCCCCTCTTCCCTATATAATAATAATAATACCACATATCAGCGTGTGCAGGGAGCTGTGTTATTCCTCTCATATATCACTGTATGGTCCCCTCTCCCCTATATAATAATAATATCACATATCAGCGTGTGCCGGGAGCTGTATTATTCCCCCTCATATATCACTGTACGGTCCCCTCACCGCTATATAATAATAATACCACATATCAGCGTGTGCCGGGAGCTGTGTTATTCCTCCTCATATATCACTGTACTGTCCCCTCTCCCCTATATAATAATAATACCACATATCAGTGTATGCAGGGAGATGTGTAATTCCCCCTCATATATCACTGTACGGCCCCCTCTCCCCTATATAATAATAATACCACATATCAGCATGTGCCGGGAGCTGTGTTATTCCTCCTCATATATCACTGTACGGTCCCCTCTCCCTATATAATAATAATACCACATATCAGTGTGTGTCGGGAGCTGTGTTATTCCTCCTCATATATCACTGTACGGTCCCCTCTCCCCTATATAATATCACATATCAGTGTGTGCCGGGAGCTGTGTTATTCCCCCTCATATATCACTGTACGGTCCCCTCTCCTCTATATAATAATAATACCACATATCAAAGTGTGCCGGGAGCCGTGTTATTCCTCCTCATATATCACTGTACGGTCCCCTCTCCCCTATATAATAATAATACCACATATCAGTATCTGCTGGGAGCTGTGTTATTCCCCCTCATATATCACTGTACGGTCCCCTCTCCCCTATATAATATTAATATCACATATCAGTGTGTGCCGGGAGCTGTGTTATTCCCCCTCATATATCACTGTACGGTCCCCTCTCCCCTATATATTAATAATACCACATATCAGTGTGTGCCGGGAGCTGTGTTATTTCCCCTCATATATCACTGTACGATCCCCTCTCCCCTATATAATAATAATACCACATATCAGTATCTGCTGGGAGCTGTGTTATTCCTCCTCATATATCACTGTACGGTCTCCTCTCCCCTATATAATAATAATACCACATATCAGCGTGTGCCGGGAGCTGTGTTATTCCCCCTCATATATCACTGTACGGTCCCCTCTCCCCTATATAATAATAATAATACCACATATCAGCGTGTGCCGGGAGCTGTGTTATTACCCCTCATATATCACTGTACTGTCCCCTCTCCCCTATATAATAATAATACCACATATTAGCGTGTGGCGGGAGCTGTGTTATTCCCCCTCATATATCACTGTACTGTCCCCTCTCCCCTATATAATAATACCACATATCAGCGTGTGCCGGGAGCTGTGTTATTCCCCCTCATATATCACTGTACGGTCCCCTCTCCTCTATATAATAATAATACCACATATCAGTGTGCCGGGAGCTGTGTTATTCCCCATCATATATCACTGTACAGTCCCCTCTCCTCTATATAATAATAATACCACATATCAGTGTGCCGGGAGCTGTGTTATTCCCCCTCATATATCACTGTATGGTCCCCTCTCCCCTATATAATAATAATACCACATATCAGCGTGTGCCGGGAGATGTGTTATTCTCCCTCATATATCACTGTACGGTCCCCTCTCTCCTATATAATAATAATACCACATATCAGCGTGTGCCGGGAGCTGTGTTATTCCTCCTCATATATCACTGTACGGTCCCCTCTCCCCTATATAATAATAATACCACATATCAGCGTGTGCCGGGAGCTGTGTTATTCCCCCTCATATATCACTGTACGGTCCCCTCTCCCCTATATAATAATAATACCACATATCAGTGTGTGACGGGAGCTGTGTTATTCCTCCTCATATATCACTGTACGGTCCCCTCTCCCCTATATAATAATAATACCACATATCAGCGTGTGCCGGGAGCTGTGTTATTCCCCCTCATATATCACTGTACGGTCCCCTCTCCCCTATATAATAATAATACCACATATCAGCGTGTGCCGGGAGCTGTGTTATACCCCCTCATATATCACTGTACTGTCCCCTCTCCCCTATATAATAATAATACCACATATCAGTGTGTGCCGGGAGCTGTGTTATTCCCCCTCATATATCACTGTACGGTCCCCTCTCCCCTATATAATAATAATACCACATATCAGTGTGTGCCGGGAGCTGTTTTATTCCCTATCATATATCACTGTACGGTCCCCTCTCCTCTATATAATAATAATACCACATATCAGGGTGTGACGGGAGCTGTGTTATTCCTCCTCATATATCACTGTACTGTCCCCTCTCCCTTATATAATAATAATACCACATATCAGCGTGTGCCGGGAGCTGTGTTATTCCTCCTCATATATCACTGTACGGTCCCCTCTCCCCTATATAATAATAATATCACATATCAGCGTGTGCCGGGAGCTGTGTTATTCCCCCTCATATATCACTGTACGGTCCCCTCTCCCCTATATAATAATAATACCACATATTAGTGTGGGCCGGGAGCTGTGTTATTCCCCCTCATATATCACTGTACGGTCCCCTCTCCTCTATATAATAATAATACCACATATCAGTGTGGGCCGGGAGCTGTGTTATTCCCCCTCATATATCACTGTACTGTCCCCTCTCCCCTATATAATAATAATACCACATGTCAGTGTGTGCCGGGAGCTGTGTTATTCCCCCTCATAAATCACTGTACGGTCCCCTCTCCCCTATATAATAATAATACCACATATCAGTGTGTGCCGGGAGCTGTTTTATTCCCCATCATATATCACTGTACGGTCCCCTCTCCTCTATATAATAATAATACCACATATCAGGGTGTGACGGGAGCTGTGTTATTCCTCCTCATATATCACTGTACTGTCCCCTCTCCCCTATATAATAATAATACCACATATCAGTGTGTGCCGGGAGCTGTTTTATTCCCCATCATATATCACTGTACGGTCCCCTCTCCCCTATATAATAATAATACCACATATCAGTGTGTGCCGGGAGCTGTTTTATTCCCCATCATATATCACTGTACGGTCCTCTCTCCTCTATATAATAATAATACCACATATCAGTGTGTGCCGGGAGCTGTGTTATTCCCCCTCATATATCACTGTACGGTCCCCTCTCCTCTATATAATAATAATACCACATATCAGTGTGTGCCGGGAGCTGTGTTATTCCCCCTCATATATCAATGTACGGTACCCTCTCCCCTATATAATAATAATACCTCATATCAGTGTGTGCCGGGAGCTGTGTTATTCCCCCTCATATATCACTGTACGGTCCCCTCTCCCCTATATAATAATAATACCACATATCAGCGTGTGCCGGGAGCTGTGTTATTCCCCCTCATATATCACTGTACGGTCCCCTCTCCCCTATATAATAATAATACCACATATCAGCGTGTGCCGGGAGCTGTGTTATACCCCCTCATATATCACTGTACTGTCCCCTCTCCCCTATATAATAATAATACCACATATCAGTGTGTGCCGGGAGCTGTGTTATTCCCCCTCATATATCACTGTACGGTCCCCTCTCCCCTATATAATAATAATACCACATATCAGTGTGTGCCGGGAGCTGTTTTATTCCCTATCATATATCACTGTACGGTCCCCTCTCCTCTATATAATAATAATACCACATATCAGGGTGTGACGGGAGCTGTGTTATTCCTCCTCATATATCACTGTACTGTCCCCTCTCCCTTATATAATAATAATACCACATATCAGCGTGTGCCGGGAGCTGTGTTATTCCTCCTCATATATCACTGTACGGTCCCCTCTCCCCTATATAATAATAATATCACATATCAGCGTGTGCCGGGAGCTGTGTTATTCCCCCTCATATATCACTGTACGGTCCCCTCTCCCCTATATAATAATAATACCACATATTAGTGTGGGCCGGGAGCTGTGTTATTCCCCCTCATATATCACTGTACGGTCCCCTCTCCTCTATATAATAATAATACCACATATCAGTGTGGGCCGGGAGCTGTGTTATTCCCCCTCATATATCACTGTACTGTCCCCTCTCCCCTATATAATAATAATACCACATGTCAGTGTGTGCCGGGAGCTGTGTTATTCCCCCTCATAAATCACTGTACGGTCCCCTCTCCCCTATATAATAATAATACCACATATCAGTGTGTGCCGGGAGCTGTTTTATTCCCCATCATATATCACTGTACGGTCCCCTCTCCTCTATATAATAATAATACCACATATCAGGGTGTGACGGGAGCTGTGTTATTCCTCCTCATATATCACTGTACTGTCCCCTGTCCCCTATATAATAATAATACCACATATCAGTGTGTGCCGGGAGCTGTTTTATTCCCCATCATATATCACTGTACGGTCCCCTCTCCCCTATATAATAATAATACCACATATCAGTGTGTGCCGGGAGCTGTTTTATTCCCCATCATATATCACTGTACGGTCCTCTCTCCTCTATATAATAATAATACCACATATCAGTGTGTGCCGGGAGCTGTGTTATTCCCCCTCATATATCACTGTACGGTCCCCTCTCCTCTATATAATAATAATACCACATATCAGTGTGTGCCGGGAGCTGTGTTATTCCCCCTCATATATCAATGTACGGTACCCTCTCCCCTATATAATAATAATACCTCATATCAGTGTGTGCCGGGAGCTGTGTTATTCCCCCTCATATATCACTGTACGGTCCCCTCTCCCCTATATAATAATAATACCACATATCAGCGTGTGCCGGGAGCTGTGTTATCCCCCTCATATATCACTGTACGGTCCCCTCTCCTCTATATAATAATAATACCACATATCAGTGTGTGCCGGGAGCTGTGTTATTCCCCCTCATATATCAATGTACGGTCCCCTCTCCCCTATATAATAATAATACCACATATCAGCGTGTGCCGGGAGCTGTGTTATTCCCCCTCATATATCACTGTACGGTCCCCTCTCCCCTATATAATAATAATACCACATATCAGCGTGTGCCGGGAGCTGTGTTATACCCCCTCATATATCACTGTACTGTCCCCTCTCCCCTATATAATAATAATACCACATATCAGTGTGTGCCGGGAGCTGTGTTATTCCCCCTCATATATCACTGTACGGTCCCCTCTCCCCTATATAATAATAATACCACATATCAGTGTGTGCCGGGAGCTGTTTTATTCCCTATCATATATCACTGTACGGTCCCCTCTCCTCTATATAATAATAATACCACATATCAGGGTGTGACGGGAGCTGTGTTATTCCTCCTCATATATCACTGTACGGTCCCCTCTCCCCTATATAATAATAATACCACATATCAGTGTGTGCCGGGAGCTGTGTTATTCCTCCTCATATATCACTGTACGGTCCCCTCTCCCCTATATAATAATAATAATAATAATAATAATAATAATACCACATATCAGCGTGTGCCGGGAGCTGTGTTATTCCTCCTCATATCACTGTACGGTCCCCTCTCCCCTATAGAATAATAATACCACATATCAGCGTGTGCCGGGAGCTGTGTTATTCCCCCTCATATATTACTGTATGGTCCCCTCTCCCCTATATAATAATAATACCACATATCAGCGTGTGCCGGGAGCTGTGTTATTCCACCTCATATATCACTGTACGGTCCCCTCTCCCCTATAGACTAATAATACCACATATCAGCGTGTGCCGGGAGCTGTGTTATTCCCCCTCATATATCACTGTACGGTCCCCTCTCCCCTATAGAATAATAATACCACATATCAGCGTGTGCCGGTAGCTGTGTTATTCCCCCTCATATATTACTGTATGGTCCCCTCTCCCCTATATAATAATAATACCACATATCAGCGTGTGCCGGGAGCTGTGTTATTCCACCTCATATATCACTGTACTGTCCCCTCTCCCCTATATAATAATAATACCACATATCAGTGTGTGCCGGGAGCTGTGTTATTCCTCCTCATATATCACTGTACGGTCCCCTCTCCCCTATATAATAATAATACCACATATCAGTGTGTGCCGGGAGCTGTGTTATTCCTCCTCATATATCACTGTACTGTCCCCTCTCCCTTATATAATAATAATACCACATATCAGCGTGTGCCGGGAGCTGTGTTATTCCTCCTCATATATCACTGTACGGTCCCCTCTCCCCTATATAATAATAATATCACATATCAGCGTGTGCCGGGAGCTGTGTTATTCCCCCTCATATATCACTGTACGGTCCCCTCTCCCCTATATAATAATACCACATATCAGTGTGTGCCGGGAGCTGTGTTATTCCTCCTCATATAACACTATACAGTCCCCTCTCCCCTATATAATAATAATACCACATATCAGTGTGCTGGGAGCTGTGTTATTCCCCCTCATATATCACTGTTCGGTCCCCTCTCCCCTATATAATAATAATACCACATATCAGTGTGTGCCGGGAGCTGTGTTATTCCTCCTCATATATCACTGTATGGTCCCCTCTCCCCTATATAATAATAATACCACATATCAGCGTGTGCCGGGAGCTGTGTTATACCCCCTCATATATCACTGTACGGTCCCCTCTCCCCTATATAATAATAATACCACATATCAGTGTGTGCCGGGAGCTGTGTTATTCCTCCTCATATATCACTGTACGGTCCCCTCTCCTCTATATAATAATAATACCACATATCAGTGTGTGCCGGGAGATGTGTTATTCCTCCTCATATATCACTGTACAGTCCCCTCTCCTCTATATAATAATAATACCACATATCAGTGTGTGCCGGGAGATGTGTTATTCCCCCTCATATATCACTGTACGGTCCCCTCTCCCCTATATAATAATAATACCACATATCAGCGTGTGTTGGGAGCTGTGTTATTCCCCCTCATATATCACTGTACGGTCCCCTCTCCCCTATATAATAATAATACCACATATCAGCGTGTGCCGGGAGCTGTGTTATTCCCCCTCATATATCACTGTACGGTCCCCTCTCCCCTATATAATAATAATACCACATATCAGTGTGTGCCGGGAGCTGTGTTATTCCTCCTCATATATCATTGTACGGTCCCCTCTCCTCTATATAATAATAATACCACATATCAGTGTGTGCCGGGAGCTGTGTTATTCCTCCTCATATATCACTGTACGGTCCCCTCTCCTCTATATAATAATAATAATACCACATATCAGCGTGTGCCGGGAGCTGTGTTATTCCTCCTCATATATCACTGTATGGTCCCCTCTCCCCTATATAATAATAATATCACATATCAGCGTGTGCCGGGAGCTGTATTATTCCCCCTCATATATCACTGTACAGTCCCCTCTCCTCTATATAATAATAATACCACATATCAGCGTGTGCCGGGAGCTGTGTTATTCCCCCTCATATATCACTGTACGGTCCTCTCTCCTCTATATAATAATAATAATACCACATATCAGCGTGTGCCGGGAGCTGTGTTATTCCCCCTCATATATCACTGTACGGTCCCCTCTTCCCTATATAATAATAATAATACTACCACATATCAGCGTGTGCAGGGAGCTGTGTTATTCCCCTCATATATCACTGTACGGTCCCCTCTCCCCTATATAATAATAATACCACATATCAGTGTATGCAGGGAGATGTGTAATTCCCCCTCATATATCACTGTACGGTCTCCTCTCCCCTATATAATACCAATACCACATATCAGCGTGTGCCGGGAGCTGTGTTATTCCCCCTCATATATCACTGTACGGTCCCCTCTCCCATATATAATAATAATACCACATATCAGTGTGCCGGGAGCTGTGTTATTCCCCATCATATATCACTGTACGGTCCCCTCTCCCCTATATAATAATAATACCACATATCAGCGTGTGCCGGGAGCTGTGTTATTTCCCCTCATATATCACTGTACGGTCCCCTCTCCCCTATATAATAATAATACCACATATCAGTGTGCCGGGAGCTGTGTTATTCCCCATCATATATCACTGTACGGTCCCCTCTCCCCTATATAATAATAATACCACATATCAGCGTGTGCCGGGAGCTGTGTTATCCCCCTCATATATCACTGTACGGTCCCCTCTCCCCTATATAATAATAATACCACATATCAGTGTGTGCCGGGAGCTGTGTTATTCCTCCTCATATATCACTGTACGGTCCCCTCTCCTCTATATAATAATAATACCACATATCAGGGTGTGCCGGGGGCTGTGTTATTCCCCCTCATATATCACTGTACGGTCCCCTCTCCCCTATATAATAATAATACCACATATCAGCGTGTGCCGGGAGCTGTGTTATCCCCCTCATATATCACTGTACGGTCCCCTCTCCCCTATATAATAATAATACCACATATCAGTGTGTGCCGGGAGCTGTGTTATTCCTCCTCAAATATCACTGTACGGTCCCCTCTCCTCTATATAATAATAATACCACATATCAGGGTGTGCCGGGGGCTGTGTTATTCCCCATCATATATCACTGTACGGTCCCCTCTCCCCTATATAATAATAATACCACATATCAGCGTGTGCCGGGAGCTGTGTTATCCCCCTCATATATCACTGTACGGTCCCCTCTCCCCTATATAATAATAATACCACATATCAGCGTGTGCCGGGAGCTGTGTTATCCCCCTCATATATCACTGTATGGTCCCCTCTCCCCTATATAATAATAATACCACATATCAGCGTGTGCCGGGAGTTGTGTTATTCCCCCTCATATATCACTGTACGGTCCCCTCTCCCCTATATAATAATAATACCACATATCAGCGTGTGCCGGGAGCTGTGTTATTCCCCTTCATATATCACTGTACGACCCCCTCTCCCCTATATAATAATAATACCACATATCAGTGTGTGCCGGGAGCTGTGTAATTCCCCCTCATATATCACTGTACGGCCCCCCCTCCACTATATAATAATAATACCACATATCAGTGTGTGCAGGGAGATGTGTAATTCCCCCTCATATATCACTGTACGGCCCCCTCTCCCCTATATAAAAATAATAACACATATCAGTGTGTGCAGGGAGATGTGTTATTCCTCCTCATATATCACTGTACGGTCCCCTCTCCCCTATATAATAATACCACATATCAGTGTGTGCCGGGGGCTGTGTTATTCCTCCTCATATATCACTGTACGGCCCCCTCTCCCCTATATAATAATAATACCACATATCAGTGTGTGCCGGGAGCTGTGTTATTCCCCCTCATATATCACTGTACGGCCCCCTCTCCCCTATATAATAATAATACCACATATCAGTGTGTGCCGGGAGCTGTGTTATTCCTCCTCATATATCACTGTATGGTCCCCTCTCCCCTATATAATAATAATATCACATATCAGCGTGTGCCGGGAGCTGTATTATTCCCCCTCATATATCACTGTACGGTACCCTCTCCTCTATATAATAATAATACCACATATCAGCGTGTGCCGGGAGCTGTGTTATTCCCCCTCATATATCACTGTACGGTCCTCTCTCCTCTATATAATAATAATAATACCACATATCAGCGTGTGCCGGGAGCTGTGTTATTCCCCCTCATATATCACTGTACGGTCCCCTCTCCCCTATATAATAATAATACCACATATCAGTGTGCCGGGAGCTGTGTTATTCCCCATCATATATCACTGTACGGTCCCCTCTCCCCTATATAATAATAATACCACATATCAGCGTGTGCCGGGAGCTGTGTTATTCCCCCTCATATATCACTGTACGGTCCCCTCTCCCCTATATAATAATAATACCACATATCAGTGTGCCGGGAGCTGTGTTATTCCCCATCATATATCACTGTACGGTCCCCTCTCCCCTATAGAATAATAATACCACATATCAGCGTGTGCCGGGAGCTGTGTTATCCCCCTCATATATCACTGTACGGTCCCCTCTCCCCTATAAAATAATAATACCACATATCAGTGTGTGCCGGGAGCTGTGTTATTCCTCCTCATATATCACTGTAAGGTCCCCTCTCCTCTATATAATAATAATACCACATATCAGGGTGTGCCGGGGGCTGTGTTATTCCCCCTCATATATCACTGTACGGTCCCCTCTCCCCTATATAATAATAATACCACATATCAGCGTGTGCCGGGAGCTGTGTTATCCCCCTCATATATCACTGTACGGTCCCCTCTCCCCTATATAATAATAATACCACATATCAGTGTGTGCCGGGAGCTGTGTTATTCCTCCTCAAATATCACTGTACGGTCCCCTCTCCTCTATATAATAATAATACCACATATCAGGGTGTGCCGGGGGCTGTGTTATTGCCCATCATATATAACTGTACGGTCCCCTCTCCCCTATATAATAATAATACCACATATCAGCGTGTGCCGGGAGCTGTGTTATTCCCCCTCATATATCACTGTACGGCCCCCTCTCCCCTATATAATAATAATACCACATATCAGTGTGTGCCGGGAGCTGTGTAATTCCCCCTCATATATCACTGTACGGCCCCCCCTCCACTATATAATAATAATACCACATATCAGTGTGTGCAGGGAGATGTGTAATTCCCCCTCATATATCACTGTACGGCCCCCTCTCCCCTATATAATAATAATACCACATATCAGTGTGTGCAGGGAGATGTGTTATTCCTCCTCATATATCACTGTACGGTCCCCTCTCCCCTATATAATAATACCACATATCAGTGTGTGCCGGGGGCTGTGTTATTCCTCCTCATATATCACTGTACGGCCCCCTCTCCCCTATATAATAATAATACCACATATCAGTGTGTGCCGGGAGCTGTGTTATTCCCCCTCATATATCACTGTACGGCCCCCTCTCCCCTATATAATAATAATACCACATATCAGTGTGTGCCGGGAGCTGTGTTATTCCTCCTCATATATCACTGTATGGTCCCCTCTCCCCTATATAATAATAATATCACATATCAGCGTGTGCCGGGAGCTGTATTATTCCCCCTCATATATCACTGTACGGTCCCCTCTCCTCTATATAATAATAATACCACATATCAGCGTGTGCCGGGAGCTGTGTTATTCCCCCTCATATATCACTGTACGGTCCTCTCTCCTCTATATAATAATAATAATACCACATATCAGCGTGTGCCGGGAGCTGTGTTATTCCCCCTCATATATCACTGTATGGTCCCCTCTCCCCTATATAATAATAATACCACATATCAGTGTGCCGGGAGCTGTGTTATTCCCCATCATATATCACTGTACGGTCCCCTCTCCCCTATATAATAATAATACCACATATCAGCGTGTGCCGGGAGCTGTGTTATTCCCCCTCATATATCACTGTACGGTCCCCTCTCCCCTATATAATAATAATACCACATATCAGTGTGCCGGGAGCTGTGTTATTCCCCATCATATATCACTGTACGGTCCCCTCTCCCCTATATAATAATAATACCACATATCAGCGTGTGCCGGGAGCTGTGTTATCCCCCTCATATATCACTGTACGGTCCCCTCTCCCCTATATAATAATAATACCACATATCAGTGTGTGCCGGGAGCTGTGTTATTCCTCCTCATATATCACTGTACGGTCCCTTCTCCTCTATATAATAATAATACCACATATCAGGGTGTGCCGGGGGCTGTGTTATTCCCCCTCATATATCACTGTACGGTCCCCTCTCCCCTATATAATAATAATACCACATATCAGCGTGTGCCGGGAGCTGTGTTATCCCCCTCATATATCACTGTACGGTCCCCTCTCCCCTATATAATAATAATACCACATATCAGTGTGTGCCGGGAGCTGTGTTATTCCTCCTCAAATATCACTGTACGGTCCCCTCTCCTCTATATAATAATAATACCACATATCAGGGTGTGCCGGGGGCTGTGTTATTCCCCATCATATATCACTGTACGGTCCCCTCTCCCCTATATAATAATAATACCACATATCAGCGTGTGCCGGGAGCTGTGTTATTCCCCCTCATATATCACTGTACGGCCCCCTCTCCCCTATATAATAATAATACCACATATCAGTGTGTGCCGGGAGCTGTGTAATTCCCCCTCATATATCACTGTACGGCCCCCCCTCCACTATATAATAATAATACCACATATCAGTGTGTGCAGGGAGATGTGTAATTCCCCCTCATATATCACTGTACGGCCCCCTCTCCCCTATATAATAATAATACCACATATCAGTGTGTGCAGGGAGATGTGTTATTCCTCCTCATATATCACTGTACGGTCCCCTCTCCCCTATATAATAATACCACATATCAGTGTGTGCCGGGGGCTGTGTTATTCCTCCTCATATATCACTGTACGGCCCCCTCTCCCCTATATAATAATAATACCACATATCAGTGTGTGCCGTGAGCTGTGTTATTCCCCCTCATATATCACTGTACGGCCCCTTCTCCCCTATATAATAATAATACCACATATCAGTGTGTGCCGGGAGCTGTGTTATTCCTCCTCATATATCACTGTATGGTCCCCTCTCCCCTATATAATAATAATATCACATATCAGCGTGTGCCGGGAGCTGTATTATTCCCCCTCATATATCACTGTACGGTCCCCTCTCCTCTATATAATAATAATACCACATATCAGCGTGTGCCGGGAGCTGTGTTATTCCCCCTCATATATCACTGTACGGTCCTCTCTCCTCTATATAATAATAATAATACCACATATCAGCGTGTGCCGGGAGCTGTGTTATTCCCCCTCATATATCACTGTACGGTCCCCTCTTCCCTATATAATAATAATAATACCACATATCAGCGTGTGCAGGGAGCTGTGTTATTCCTCTCATATATCACTGTATGGTCCCCTCTCCCCTATATAATAATAATATCACATATCAGCGTGTGCCGGGAGCTGTATTATTCCCCCTCATATATCACTGTACGGTCCCCTCACCGCTATATAATAATAATACCACATATCAGCGTGTGCCGGGAGCTGTGTTATTCCTCCTCATATATCACTGTACTGTCCCCTCTCCCCTATATAATAATAATACCACATATCAGTGTATGCAGGGAGATGTGTAATTCCCCCTCATATATCACTGTACGGCCCCCTCTCCCCTATATAATAATAATACCACATATCAGCATGTGCCGGGAGCTGTGTTATTCCTCCTCATATATCACTGTACGGTCCCCTCTCCCTATATAATAATAATACCACATATCAGTGTGTGTCGGGAGCTGTGTTATTCCTCCTCATATATCACTGTACGGTCCCCTCTCCCCTATATAATATCACATATCAGTGTGTGCCGGGAGCTGTGTTATTCCCCCTCATATATCACTGTACGGTCCCCTCTCCTCTATATAATAATAATACCACATATCAAAGTGTGCCGGGAGCCGTGTTATTCCTCCTCATATATCACTGTACGGTCCCCTCTCCCCTATATAATAATAATACCACATATCAGTATCTGCTGGGAGCTGTGTTATTCCCCCTCATATATCACTGTACGGTCCCCTCTCCCCTATATAATATTAATATCACATATCAGTGTGTGCCGGGAGCTGTGTTATTCCCCCTCATATATCACTGTACGGTCCCCTCTCCCCTATATATTAATAATACCACATATCAGTGTGTGCCGGGAGCTGTGTTATTTCCCCTCATATATCACTGTACGATCCCCTCTCCCCTATATAATAATAATACCACATATCAGTATCTGCTGGGAGCTGTGTTATTCCTCCTCATATATCACTGTACGGTCTCCTCTCCCCTATATAATAATAATACCACATATCAGCGTGTGCCGGGAGCTGTGTTATTCCCCCTCATATATCACTGTACGGTCCCCTCTCCCCTATATAATAATAATAATACCACATATCAGCGTGTGCCGGGAGCTGTGTTATTACCCCTCATATATCACTGTACTGTCCCCTCTCCCCTATATAATAATAATACCACATATTAGCGTGTGGCGGGAGCTGTGTTATTCCCCCTCATATATCACTGTACTGTCCCCTCTCCCCTATATAATAATACCACATATCAGCGTGTGCCGGGAGCTGTGTTATTCCCCCTCATATATCACTGTACGGTCCCCTCTCCTCTATATAATAATAATACCACATATCAGTGTGCCGGGAGCTGTGTTATTCCCCATCATATATCACTGTACAGTCCCCTCTCCTCTATATAATAATAATACCACATATCAGTGTGCCGGGAGCTGTGTTATTCCCCCTCATATATCACTGTATGGTCCCCTCTCCCCTATATAATAATAATACCACATATCAGCGTGTGCCGGGAGATGTGTTATTCTCCCTCATATATCACTGTACGGTCCCCTCTCTCCTATATAATAATAATACCACATATCAGCGTGTGCCGGGAGCTGTGTTATTCCTCCTCATATATCACTGTACGGTCCCCTCTCCCCTATATAATAATAATACCACATATCAGCGTGTGCCGGGAGCTGTGTTATTCCCCCTCATATATCACTGTACGGTCCCCTCTCCCCTATATAATAATAATACCACATATCAGTGTGTGACGGGAGCTGTGTTATTCCTCCTCATATATCACTGTACGGTCCCCTCTCCCCTATATAATAATAATACCACATATCAGCGTGTGCCGGGAGCTGTGTTATTCCCCCTCATATATCACTGTACGGTCCCCTCTCCCCTATATAATAATAATACCACATATCAGCGTGTGCCGGGAGCTGTGTTATACCCCCTCATATATCACTGTACTGTCCCCTCTCCCCTATATAATAATAATACCACATATCAGTGTGTGCCGGGAGCTGTGTTATTCCCCCTCATATATCACTGTACGGTCCCCTCTCCCCTATATAATAATAATACCACATATCAGTGTGTGCCGGGAGCTGTTTTATTCCCTATCATATATCACTGTACGGTCCCCTCTCCTCTATATAATAATAATACCACATATCAGGGTGTGACGGGAGCTGTGTTATTCCTCCTCATATATCACTGTACTGTCCCCTCTCCCTTATATAATAATAATACCACATATCAGCGTGTGCCGGGAGCTGTGTTATTCCTCCTCATATATCACTGTACGGTCCCCTCTCCCCTATATAATAATAATATCACATATCAGCGTGTGCCGGGAGCTGTGTTATTCCCCCTCATATATCACTGTACGGTCCCCTCTCCCCTATATAATAATAATACCACATATTAGTGTGGGCCGGGAGCTGTGTTATTCCCCCTCATATATCACTGTACGGTCCCCTCTCCTCTATATAATAATAATACCACATATCAGTGTGGGCCGGGAGCTGTGTTATTCCCCCTCATATATCACTGTACTGTCCCCTCTCCCCTATATAATAATAATACCACATGTCAGTGTGTGCCGGGAGCTGTGTTATTCCCCCTCATAAATCACTGTACGGTCCCCTCTCCCCTATATAATAATAATACCACATATCAGTGTGTGCCGGGAGCTGTTTTATTCCCCATCATATATCACTGTACGGTCCCCTCTCCTCTATATAATAATAATACCACATATCAGGGTGTGACGGGAGCTGTGTTATTCCTCCTCATATATCACTGTACTGTCCCCTCTCCCCTATATAATAATAATACCACATATCAGTGTGTGCCGGGAGCTGTTTTATTCCCCATCATATATCACTGTACGGTCCCCTCTCCCCTATATAATAATAATACCACATATCAGTGTGTGCCGGGAGCTGTTTTATTCCCCATCATATATCACTGTACGGTCCTCTCTACTCTATATAATAATAATACCACATATCAGTGTGTGCCGGGAGCTGTGTTATTCCCCCTCATATATCACTGTACGGTCCCCTCTCCTCTATATAATAATAATACCACATATCAGTGTGTGCCGGGAGCTGTGTTATTCCCCCTCATATATCAATGTACGGTACCCTCTCCCCTATATAATAATAATACCTCATATCAGTGTGTGCCGGGAGCTGTGTTATTCCCCCTCATATATCACTGTACGGTCCCCTCTCCCCTATATAATAATAATACCACATATCAGCGTGTGCCGGGAGCTGTGTTATTCCCCCTCATATATCACTGTACGGTCCCCTCTCCCCTATATAATAATAATACCACATATCAGCGTGTGCCGGGAGCTGTGTTATACCCCCTCATATATCACTGTACTGTCCCCTCTCCCCTATATAATAATAATACCACATATCAGTGTGTGCCGGGAGCTGTGTTATTCCCCCTCATATATCACTGTACGGTCCCCTCTCCCCTATATAATAATAATACCACATATCAGTGTGTGCCGGGAGCTGTTTTATTCCCTATCATATATCACTGTACGGTCCCCTCTCCTCTATATAATAATAATACCACATATCAGGGTGTGACGGGAGCTGTGTTATTCCTCCTCATATATCACTGTACTGTCCCCTCTCCCTTATATAATAATAATACCACATATCAGCGTGTGCCGGGAGCTGTGTTATTCCTCCTCATATATCACTGTACGGTCCCCTCTCCCCTATATAATAATAATATCACATATCAGCGTGTGCCGGGAGCTGTGTTATTCCCCCTCATATATCACTGTACGGTCCCCTCTCCCCTATATAATAATAATACCACATATTAGTGTGGGCCGGGAGCTGTGTTATTCCCCCTCATATATCACTGTACGGTCCCCTCTCCTCTATATAATAATAATACCACATATCAGTGTGGGCCGGGAGCTGTGTTATTCCCCCTCATATATCACTGTACTGTCCCCTCTCCCCTATATAATAATAATACCACATGTCAGTGTGTGCCGGGAGCTGTGTTATTCCCCCTCATAAATCACTGTACGGTCCCCTCTCCCCTATATAATAATAATACCACATATCAGTGTGTGCCGGGAGCTGTTTTATTCCCCATCATATATCACTGTACGGTCCCCTCTCCTCTATATAATAATAATACCACATATCAGGGTGTGACGGGAGCTGTGTTATTCCTCCTCATATATCACTGTACTGTCCCCTCTCCCCTATATAATAATAATACCACATATCAGTGTGTGCCGGGAGCTGTTTTATTCCCCATCATATATCACTGTACGGTCCCCTCTCCCCTATATAATAATAATACCACATATCAGTGTGTGCCGGGAGCTGTTTTATTCCCCATCATATATCACTGTACGGTCCTCTCTCCTCTATATAATAATAATACCACATATCAGTGTGTGCCGGGAGCTGTGTTATTCCCCCTCATATATCACTGTACGGTCCCCTCTCCTCTATATAATAATAATACCACATATCAGTGTGTGCCGGGAGCTGTGTTATTCCCCCTCATATATCAATGTACGGTACCCTCTCCCCTATATAATAATAATACCTCATATCAGTGTGTGCCGGGAGCTGTGTTATTCCCCCTCATATATCACTGTACGGTCCCCTCTCCCCTATATAATAATAATACCACATATCAGCGTGTGCCGGGAGCTGTGTTATCCCCCTCATATATCACTGTACGGTCCCCTCTCCTCTATATAATAATAATACCACATATCAGTGTGTGCCGGGAGCTGTGTTATTCCCCCTCATATATCAATGTACGGTCCCCTCTCCCCTATATAATAATAATACCACATATCAGCGTGTGCCGGGAGCTGTGTTATTCCCCCTCATATATCACTGTACGGTCCCCTCTCCCCTATATAATAATAATACCACATATCAGCGTGTGCCGGGAGCTGTGTTATACCCCCTCATATATCACTGTACTGTCCCCTCTCCCCTATATAATAATAATACCACATATCAGTGTGTGCCGGGAGCTGTGTTATTCCCCCTCATATATCACTGTACGGTCCCCTCTCCCCTATATAATAATAATACCACATATCAGTGTGTGCCGGGAGCTGTTTTATTCCCTATCATATATCACTGTACGGTCCCCTCTCCTCTATATAATAATAATACCACATATCAGGGTGTGACGGGAGCTGTGTTATTCCTCCTCATATATCACTGTACGGTCCCCTCTCCCCTATATAATAATAATACCACATATCAGTGTGTGCCGGGAGCTGTGTTATTCCTCCTCATATATCACTGTACGGTCCCCTCTCCCCTATATAATAATAATAATAATAATAATAATAATAATAATACCACATATCAGCGTGTGCCGGGAGCTGTGTTATTCCTCCTCATATATCACTGTACGGTCCCCTCTCCCCTATAGAATAATAATACCACATATCAGCGTGTGCCGGGAGCTGTGTTATTCCCCCTCATATATTACTGTATGGTCCCCTCTCCCCTATATAATAATAATACCACATATCAGCGTGTGCCGGGAGCTGTGTTATTCCACCTCATATATCACTGTACGGTCCCCTCTCCCCTATAGACTAATAATACCACATATCAGCGTGTGCCGGGAGCTGTGTTATTCCCCCTCATATATCACTGTACGGTCCCCTCTCCCCTATAGAATAATAATACCACATATCAGCGTGTGCCGGTAGCTGTGTTATTCCCCCTCATATATTACTGTATGGTCCCCTCTCCCCTATATAATAATAATACCACATATCAGCGTGTGCCGGGAGCTGTGTTATTCCACCTCATATATCACTGTACTGTCCCCTCTCCCCTATATAATAATAATACCACATATCAGTGTGTGCCGGGAGCTGTGTTATTCCTCCTCATATATCACTGTACGGTCCCCTCTCCCCTATATAATAATAATACCACATATCAGTGTGTGCCGGGAGCTGTGTTATTCCTCCTCATATATCACTGTACTGTCCCCTCTCCCTTATATAATAATAATACCACATATCAGCGTGTGCCGGGAGCTGTGTTATTCCTCCTCATATATCACTGTACGGTCCCCTCTCCCCTATATAATAATAATATCACATATCAGCGTGTGCCGGGAGCTGTGTTATTCCCCCTCATATATCACTGTACGGTCCCCTCTCCCCTATATAATAATACCACATATCAGTGTGTGCCGGGAGCTGTGTTATTCCTCCTCATATAACACTATACAGTCCCCTCTCCCCTATATAATAATAATACCACATATCAGTGTGCTGGGAGCTGTGTTATTCCCCCTCATATATCACTGTTCGGTCCCCTCTCCCCTATATAATAATAATACCACATATCAGTGTGTGCCGGGAGCTGTGTTATTCCTCCTCATATATCACTGTATGGTCCCCTCTCCCCTATATAATAATAATACCACATATCAGCGTGTGCCGGGAGCTGTGTTATACCCCCTCATATATCACTGTACGGTCCCCTCTCCCCTATATAATAATAATACCACATATCAGTGTGTGCCGGGAGCTGTGTTATTCCTCCTCATATATCACTGTACGGTCCCCTCTCCTCTATATAATAATAATACCACATATCAGTGTGTGCCGGGAGATGTGTTATTCCTCCTCATATATCACTGTACAGTCCCCTCTCCTCTATATAATAATAATACCACATATCAGTGTGTGCCGGGAGATGTGTTATTCCCCCTCATATATCACTGTACGGTCCCCTCTCCCCTATATAATAATAATACCACATATCAGCGTGTGTTGGGAGCTGTGTTATTCCCCCTCATATATCACTGTACGGTCCCCTCTCCCCTATATAATAATAATACCACATATCAGCGTGTGCCGGGAGCTGTGTTATTCCCCCTCATATATCACTGTACGGTCCCCTCTCCCCTATATAATAATAATACCACATATCAGTGTGTGCCGGGAGCTGTGTTATTCCTCCTCATATATCATTGTACGGTCCCCTCTCCTCTATATAATAATAATACCACATATCAGTGTGTGCCGGGAGCTGTGTTATTCCTCCTCATATATCACTGTACGGTCCCCTCTCCTCTATATAATAATAATAATACCACATATCAGCGTGTGCCGGGAGCTGTGTTATTCCCCCTCATATATCACTGTACGGTCCCCTCTCCCCTATATAATAATAATACCACATATCAGTGTGTGCCGGGAGCTGTGTTATTCCTCCTCATATATCACTGTACGGTCCCCTCTCCCCTATATAATAATAATACCACATATCAGCGTGTGCCGGGAGCTGTGTTATTCCCCCTCATATATCACTGTACGGTCCCCTCTCCCCTATATAATAATAATACCACATATCAGTGTGTGACGGGAGCTGTGTTATTCCTCCTCATATATCACTGTACGGTCCCCTCTCCCCTATATAATAATAATACCACATATCAGCGTGTGCTGGGAGCTGTGTTATTCCCCCTCATATATCACTGTACGGTCCCCTCTCCCCTATATAATAATAATACCACATATCAGCGTGTGCCGGGAGCTGTGTTATACCCCCTCATATATCACTGTACTGTCCCCTCTCCCCTATATAATAATAATACCACATATCAGTGTGTGCCGGGAGCTGTGTTATTCCCCCTCATATATCACTGTACGGTCCCCTCTCCCCTATATAATAATAATACCACATATCAGTGTGTGCCGGGAGCTGTTTTATTCCCTATCATATATCACTGTACGGTCCCCTCTCCTCTATATAATAATAATACCACATATCAGGGTGTGACGGGAGCTGTGTTATTCCTCCTCATATATCACTGTACTGTCCCCTCTCCCTTATATAATAATAATACCACATATCAGCGTGTGCCGGGAGCTGTGTTATTCCTCCTCATATATCACTGTACGGTCCCCTCTCCCCTATATAATAATAATATCACATATCAGCGTGTGCCGGGAGCTGTGTTATTCCCCCTCATATATCACTGTACGGTCCCCTCTCCCCTATATAATAATAATACCACATATTAGTGTGGGCCGGGAGCTGTGTTATTCCCCCTCATATATCACTGTACGGTCCCCTCTCCTCTATATAATAATAATACCACATATCAGTGTGGGCCGGGAGCTGTGTTATTCCCCCTCATATATCACTGTACTGTCCCCTCTCCCCTATATAATAATAATACCACATGTCAGTGTGTGCCGGGAGCTGTGTTATTCCCCCTCATAAATCACTGTACGGTCCCCTCTCCCCTATATAATAATAATACCACATATCAGTGTGTGCCGGGAGCTGTTTTATTCCCCATCATATATCACTGTACGGTCCCCTCTCCTCTATATAATAATAATACCACATATCAGGGTGTGACGGGAGCTGTGTTATTCCTCCTCATATATCACTGTACTGTCCCCTCTCCCCTATATAATAATAATACCACATATCAGTGTGTGCCGGGAGCTGTTTTATTCCCCATCATATATCACTGTACGGTCCCCTCTCCCCTATATAATAATAATACCACATATCAGTGTGTGCCGGGAGCTGTTTTATTCCCCATCATATATCACTGTACGGTCCTCTCTCCTCTATATAATAATAATACCACATATCAGTGTGTGCCGGGAGCTGTGTTATTCCCCCTCATATATCACTGTACGGTCCCCTCTCCTCTATATAATAATAATACCACATATCAGTGTGTGCCGGGAGCTGTGTTATTCCCCCTCATATATCAATGTACTGTACCCTCTCCCCTATATAATAATAATACCTCATATCAGTGTGTGCCGGGAGCTGTGTTATTCCTCCTCATATATCACTGTACGGTCCCCTCTCCCCTATATAATAATAATACCACATATCAGTGTGTGCCGGGAGCTGTGTTATTCCTCCTCATATATCACTGTACTGTCCCCTCTCCCTTATATAATAATAATACCACATATCAGTGTGTGCCGGGAGCTGTGTTATTCCTCCTCATATATCACTGTATGGTCCCCTCTCCCCTATATAATAATAATACCACATATCAGCGTGTGCCGGGAGCTGTGTTATACCCCCTCATATATCACTGTACGGTCCCCTCTCCCCTATATAATAATAATACCACATATCAGTGTGTGCTGGGAGCTGTGTTATTCCTCCTCATATATCACTGTACGGTCCCCTCTCCCCTATATAATAATAATACCACATATCAGTGTGTGCCGGGAGATGTGTTATTCCCCCTCATATATCACTGTACGGTCCCCTCTCCCCTATATAATAATAATACCACATATCAGCGTGTGTTGGGAGCTGTGTTATTCCCCCTCATATATCACTGTACGGTCCCCTCTCCCCTATATAATAATAATACCACATATCAGCGTGTGTTGGGAGCTGTGTTATTCCCCCTCATATATCACTGTACGGTCCCCTCTCCCCTATATAATAATAATACCACATATCAGCGTGTGCCGGGAGCTGTGTTATTCCCCCTCATATATCACTGTACGGTCCCCTCTCCCCTATATAATAATAATACCACATATCAGTGTGTGCCGGGAGCTGTGTTATTCCTCCTCATATATCATTGTACGGTCCCCTCTCCTCTATATAATAATAATACCACATATCAGTGTGTGCCGGGAGCTGTGTTATTCCTCCTCATATATCACTGTACGGTCCCCTCTCCTCTATATAATAATAATAATACCACATATCAGCGTGTGCCGGGAGCTGTGTTATTCCCCCTCATATATCACTGTACGGTCCCCTCTCCCCTATATAATAATAATACCACATATCAGTGTGTGCCGGGAGCTGTGTTATTCCTCCTCATATATCACTGTACGGTCCCCTCTCCCCTATATAATAATAATACCACATATCAGCGTGTGCCGGGAGCTGTGTTATTCCCCCTCATATATCACTGTACGGTCCCCTCTCCCCTATATAATAATAATACCACATATCAGTGTGTGACGGGAGCTGTGTTATTCCTCCTCATATATCACTGTACGGTCCCCTCTCCCCTATATAATAATAATACCACATATCAGCGTGTGCCGGGAGCTGTGTTATTCCCCCTCATATATCACTGTACGGTCCCCTCTCCCCTATATAATAATAATACCACATATCAGCGTGTGCCGGGAGCTGTGTTATACCCCCTCATATATCACTGTACTGTCCCCTCTCCCCTATATAATAATAATACCACATATCAGTGTGTGCCGGGAGCTGTGTTATTCCCCCTCATATATCACTGTACGGTCCCCTCTCCCCTATATAATAATAATACCACATATCAGTGTGTGCCGGGAGCTGTTTTATTCCCTATCATATATCACTGTACGGTCCCCTCTCCTCTATATAATAATAATACCACATATCAGGGTGTGACGGGAGCTGTGTTATTCCTCCTCATATATCACTGTACTGTCCCCTCTCCCTTATATAATAATAATACCACATATCAGCGTGTGCCGGGAGCTGTGTTATTCCTCCTCATATATCACTGTACGGTCCCCTCTCCCCTATATAATAATAATATCACATATCAGCGTGTGCCGGGAGCTGTGTTATTCCCCCTCATATATCACTGTACGGTCCCCTCTCCCCTATATAATAATAATACCACATATTAGTGTGGGCCGGGAGCTGTGTTATTCCCCCTCATATATCACTGTACGGTCCCCTCTCCTCTATATAATAATAATACCACATATCAGTGTGGGCCGGGAGCTGTGTTATTCCCCCTCATATATCACTGTACTGTCCCCTCTCCCCTATATAATAATAATACCACATGTCAGTGTGTGCCGGGAGCTGTGTCATTCCCCCTCATAAATCACTGTACGGTCCCCTCTCCCCTATATAATAATAATACCACATATCAGTGTGTGCCGGGAGCTGTTTTATTCCCCATCATATATCACTGTACGGTCCCCTCTCCTCTATATAATAATAATACCACATATCAGGGTGTGACGGGAGCTGTGTTATTCCTCCTCATATATCACTGTACTGTCCCCTCTCCCCTATATAATAATAATACCACATATCAGTGTGTGCCGGGAGCTGTTTTATTCCCCATCATATATCACTGTACGGTCCCCTCTCCCCTATATAATAATAATACCACATATCAGTGTGTGCCGGGAGCTGTTTTATTCCCCATCATATATCACTGTACGGTCCTCTCTCCTCTATATAATAATAATACCACATATCAGTGTGTGCCGGGAGCTGTGTTATTCCCCCTCATATATCACTGTACGGTCCCCTCTCCTCTATATAATAATAATACCACATATCAGTGTGTGCCGGGAGCTGTGTTATTCCCCCTCATATATCAATGTACTGTACCCTCTCCCCTATATAATAATAATACCTCATATCAGTGTGTGCCGGGAGCTGTGTTATTCCCCCTCATATATCACTGTACGGTCCCCTCTCCCCTATATAATAATAATACCACATATCAGCGTGTGCCGGGAGCTGTGTTATCCCCCTCATATATCACTGTACGGTCCCCTCTCCTCTATATAATAATAATACCACATATCAGTGTGTGCCGGGAGCTGTGTTATTCCCCCTCATATATCAATGTACGGTCCCCTCTCCCCTATATAATAATAATACCACATATCAGCGTGTGCCGGGAGCTGTGTTATTCCTCCTCATATATCACTGTACGGTCCCCTCTCCCCTATATAATAATAATAATAATAATAATAATACCACATATCAGCGTGTGCCGGGAGCTGTGTTATTCCTCCTCATATATCACTGTACGGTCCCCTCTCCCCTATATAATAATAATACCACATATCAGTGTGTGCCGGGAGCTGTGTTATTCCTCCTCATATATCACTGTACGGTCCCCTCTCCCCTATATAATAATAATAATAATAATAATACCACATATCAGCGTGTGCCGGGAGCTGTGTTATTCCTCCTCATATATCACTGTACGGTCCCCTCTCCCCTATAGAATAATAATACCACATATCAGCGTGTGCCGGGAGCTGTGTTATTCCCCCTCATATATTACTGTATGGTCCCCTCTCCCCTATATAATAATAATACCACATATCAGCGTGTGCCGGGAGCTGTGTTATTCCACCTCATATATCACTGTACGGTCCCCTCTCCCCTATAGACTAATAATACCACATATCAGCGTGTGCCGGGAGCTGTGTTATTCCCCCTCATATATCACTGTACGGTCCCCTCTCCCCTATAGAATAATAATACCACATATCAGCGTGTGCCGGTAGCTGTGTTATTCCCCCTCATATATTACTGTATGGTCCCCTCTCCCCTATATAATAATAATACCACATATCAGCGTGTGCCGGGAGCTGTGTTATTCCACCTCATATATCACTGTATTGTCCCCTCTCCCCTATATAATAATAATACCACATATCAGTGTGTGCCGGGAGCTGTGTTATTCCTCCTCATATATCACTGTACGGTCCCCTCTCCCCTATATAATAATAATACCACATATCAGTGTGTGCCGGGAGCTGTGTTATTCCTCCTCATATATCACTGTACTGTCCCCTCTCCCTTATATAATAATAATACCACATATCAGCGTGTGCCGGGAGCTGTGTTATTCCTCCTCATATATCACTGTACGGTCCCCTCTCCCCTATATAATAATAATATCACATATCAGCGTGTGCCGGGAGCTGTGTTATTCCCCCTCATATATCACTGTACGGTCCCCTCTCCCCTATATAATAATACCACATATCAGTGTGTGCCGGGAGCTGTGTTATTCCTCCTCATATAACACTATACAGTCCCCTCTCCCCTATATAATAATAATACCACATATCAGTGTGCTGGGAGCTGTGTTATTCCCCCTCATATATCACTGTTCGGTCCCCTCTCCCCTATATAATAATAATACCACATATCAGTGTGTGCCGGGAGCTGTGTTATTCCTCCTCATATATCACTGTACGGTCCCCTCTCCTCTATATAATAATAATACCACATATCAGTGTGTGCCGGGAGATGTGTTATTCCTCCTCATATATCACTGTACAGTCCCCTCTCCTCTATATAATAATAATACCACATATCAGTGTGTGACGGGAGATGTGTTATTCCCCCTCATATATCACTGTACGGTCCCCTCTCCCCTATATAATAATAATACCACATATCAGCGTGTGTTGGGAGCTGTGTTATTCCCCCTCATATATCACTGTACGGTCCCCTCTCCCCTATATAATAATAATACCACATATCAGCGTGTGCCGGGAGCTGTGTTATTCCCCCTCATATATCACTGTACGGTCCCCTCTCCCCTATATAATAATAATACCACATATCAGTGTGTGCCGGGAGCTGTGTTATTCCTCCTCATATATCACTGTACGGTCCCCTCTCCTCTATATAATAATAATACCACATATCAGTGTGTGCCGGGAGCTGTGTTATTCCTCCTCATATATCACTGTACGGTCCCCTCTCCTTTATATAATAATAATAATACCACATATCAGCGTGTGCCGGGAGCTGTGTTATTCCCCCTCATATATCACTGTACGGTCCCCTCTCCCCTATATAATAATAATACCACATATCAGTGTGTGCCGGGAGCTGTGTTATTCCCCTCATATATCACTGTACGGTCCCCTCTTCCCTATATAATAATAATACCACATATCAGTGTGCCGGGAGCTGTGTTATTCCCCTCATATATCACTGTACAGTCCCCTCTCCCCTATATAATAATAATAATACCACATATCAGTGTGTACTGGGAGCTGTGTTATTCCCCCTCATATATCACTGTACGGTCCCCTCTCCCCTATATAATAATAATAATAATACCACATATCAGTGTGTGCCGGGAGCTGTGTTATTCCTCCTCATATATCACTGTACGGTCCCCTCTCCTCTATATAATAATAATACCACATATCAGTGTGTGCCGGGAGCTGTGTTATTACTCCTCATATATCACTGTACGGTCCCCTCTCCCCTATATAATAATAATAATACCACATATCAGTGTGTGCCGGGAGCTGTGTTATTCCTCCTCATATATCACTGTACGGTCCCCTCTCCTCTATATAATAATAATACCACATATCAGTGTGTGCCGGGAGCTGTGTTATTACTCCTCATATATCACTGTACGGTCCCCTCTCCCCTATATAATAATAATACCACATATCAGCGTGTGCCGGGAGCTGTGTTATTCCCCCTCATATATCACTGTAAGGTCCCCTCTCCCCTATATAATAATAATAATACCACATATCAGTGTGTGCCGGGAGCTGTGTTATTCCCCTCATATATCACTGTACGGTCCCCTCTCCCCTATATAATAATAATACCACATATCAGTGTGTGCCGGGAGCTGTGTTATTTCTCCTCATATATCACTGTACGGTCCTATCTCCCCTATATAATAATAATACCACATATCAGCGTGTGCCGGGAGCTGTGTTATTCCTCCTCATATATCACTGTACGGTCCCCTCTCCCCTATATAATAATAATACCACATATCAGCGTGTGCCGGGAGCTGTGTTATTCCTCCTCATATATCACTGTACGGTCCCCTCTCCCCTATATAATAATAATACCACATATCAGTGTGTGCCGGGAGCTGTGTTATTCCTCCTCATATATCACTGTACGGTCCCCTCTCCCCTATATAATAATAATACCACATATCAGTGTGTGCCGGGAGCTGTGTTATTCCTCCTCATATATCACTGTACGGTCCCCTCTCCCCTATATAATAATAATACCACATATCAGTGTGTGCCGGGAGCTGTGTTATTCCTCCTCATATATCACTGTACGGTCCCCTCTCCTCTATATAATAATAATACCACATATCAGTGTGTGCCGGGAGCTGTGTTATTCCCCCTCATATATCACTGTACGGTCCCCTCTCCCCTATATAATAATAATACCACATATCAGTGTGTGCCGGGAGCTGTGTTATTCCTCTCATATATCACTGTACGGTCCCTCTCCACTATATAATAATAATACCACATATCAGTGTGTGCCGGGAGCTGTGTTATTCCTCCTCATATATCACTGTACGGTCCCCTCTTCCCTATATAATAATAATACCACATATCAGAGTGTGCCGGGAGCTGTGTTATTCCTCCTCATATATCACTGTACGGTCCCCTCTCCCCTATATAATAATAATACCACATATCAGTGTGTTCCGGGAGCTGTGTTATTCCCCCTCATATATCACTGTACGGTCCCCTCTCCTCTATATAATAATAATACCACATATCAGCGTGTGCCGGGAGCTGTGTTATTCCTCCTCATATATCACTGTACAGTCCCCTCTCCCCTATATAATAATAATACCACATATCAGTGTGTGCCGGGAGCTGTGTTATTCCTCCTCATATATCACTGTACGGTCCCCTCTCCTCTATATAATAATAATACCACATATCAGTGTGTGCCGGGAGCTGTGTTATTCCCCCTCATATATCACTGTAAGGTCCCCTCTCCCCTATATAATAATAATAATACCACATATCAGTGTGTGCCGGGAGCTGTGTTATTCCCCTCATATATCACTGTACGGTCCCCTCTCCCCTATATAATAATAATACCACATATCAGTGTGTGCCGGGAGCTGTGTTATTTCTCCTCATATATCACTGTACGGTCCTATCTCCCCTATATAATAATAATACCACATATCAGCGTGTGCCGGGAGCTGTGTTATTCCTCCTCATATATCACTGTACGGTCCCCTCTCCCCTATATAATAATAATACCACATATCAGCGTGTGCCGGGAGCTGTGTTATTCCTCCTCATATATCACTGTACGGTCCCCTCTCCCCTATATAATAATAATACCACATATCAGCGTGTGCCGGGAGCTGTGTTATTCCTCCTCATATATCACTGTACGGTCCCCTCTCCCCTATATAATAATAATACCACATATCAGTGTGTGCCGGGAGCTGTGTTATTCCTCCTCATATATCACTGTACGGTCCCCTCTCCCCTATATAATAATAATACCACATATCAGTGTGTGCCGGGAGCTGTGTTATTCCTCCTCATATATCACTGTACGGTCCCCTCTCCCCTATATAATAATAATACCACATATCAGTGTGTGCCGGGAGCTGTGTTATTCCCCCTCATATATCACTGTACGGTCCCCTCTCCCCTATATAATAATAATACCACATATCAGCGTGTGCCGGGAGCTGTGTTATTCCTCCTCATATATCACTGTACGGTCCCCTCTCCCCTATATAATAATAATACCACATATCAGTGTGTGCCGGGAGCTGTGTTATTCCCCCTCATATATCACTGTACGGTCCCCTCTCCCCTATATAATAATAATACCACATATCAGCGTGTGCCGGGAGCTGTGTTATTCCTCCTCATATATCACTGTACGGTCCTCTCTCCTCTATATAATAATAATAATACCACATATCAGTGTGTGCCGGGAGCTGTGTTATTCCTCCTCATATATCACTGTACAGTCCCCTCTCCTCTATATAATAATAATACCACATATCAGTGTGTGCCGGGAGCTGTGTTATTCCCCCTCATATATCACTGTACTGTCCCCTCTCTCCTATATAATAATAATACCACATATCAGTGTGTGCTGGGAGCTGTGTTATTCCTCCTCATATATCACTGTACGGTCCCTCTCCCCTATATAATAATAATACCACATATCAGTGTGTGCCGGGAGCTGTGTTATTCCCCCTCATATATCACTGTACGGTCCCCTCTCCCCTATATAAGAATAATACCACATATCAGTGTGTGCCGGGAGCTGTGTTATTCCTCTCATATATCACTGTACGGTCCCTCTCCACTATATAATAATAATACCACATATCAGTGTGTGCCGGGAGCTGTGTTATTCCTCCTCATATATCACTGTACGGTCCCCTCTCCCCTATATAATAATAATACCACATATCAGTGTGTGCCGGGAGCTGTGTTATTCCTCTCATATATCACTGTACGGTCCCCTCTCTCCTATATAATAATAATACCACATATCAGTGTGTGCCGGGAGCTGTGTTATTCCTCCTCATATATCACTGTACGGTCCCCTCTTCCCTATATAATAATAATACCACATATCAGAGTGTGCCGGGAGCTGTGTTATTCCTCCTCATATATCACTGTACTGTCCCCTCTCCCCTATATAAGAATAATACCACATATCAGTGTGTGCCGGGAGCTGTGTTATTCCTCCTCATATATCACTGTACGGTCCCCTCTTCCCTATATAATAATAATACCACATATCAGAGTGTGCCGGGAGCTGTGTTATTCCTCCTCATATATCACTGTACTGTCCCCTCTCCCCTATATAAGAATAATACCACATATCAGTGTGTGCCGGGAGCTGTGTTATTCCTCCTCATATATCACTGTACTGTCCCCTCTCCTCTATATAATAATAATACCACATATCAGCGTGTGCCGGGAGCTGTGTTATTCCTCCTCATATATCACTGTACGGTCCCCTCTCCTCTATATAATAATAATAATACCACATATCAGCGTGTGCCGGGAGCTGTGTTATTCCTCCTCATATATCACTGTACGGTCCCCTCTCCCCTATATAATAATAATACCACACATCAGTGTGTGCCGGGAGCTGTGTTATTCCTCCTCATATATCACTGTACGGTCCCCTCTCCCCTATATAAGAATAATACCACATATCAGCGTGTGCCGGGAGCTGTGTTATTCCTCCTCATATATCACTGTACGGTCACCTCTCCTCTATATAATAATAATACCACATATCAGCGTGTGCCGGGAGCTGTGTTATTCCTCCTCATATATCACTGTACGGTCCCCTCTCCCCTATATAATAATAATACCACATATCAGCGTGTGCCGGGAGCTGTGTTATTACTCCTCATATATCACTGTACGGTCCCCTCTCCCCTATATAATAATAATACCACATATCAGTGTGTGCCGGGAGCGGTGTTATTCCCCCTCATATATCACTGTACGGTCCCCTCTCCCCTATATAATAATAATACCACATATCAGAGTGTGCCGGGAGCTGTGTTATTCCTCCTCATATATCACTGTACTGTCCCCTCTCCCCTATATAAGAATAATACCACATATCAGTGTGTGCCGGGAGCTGTGTTATTCCTCCTCATATATCACTGTACTGTCCCCTCTCTCCTATATAATAATAATACCACATATCAGTGTGTGCCGGGAGCTGTGTTATTCCTCCTCATATATCACTGTACGGTCCCCTCTTCCCTATATAATAATAATACCACATATCAGAGTGTGCTGGGAGCTGTGTTATTCCTCCTCATATATCACTGTACTGTCCCCTCTCCCCTATATAAGAATAATACCACATATCAGTGTGTGCCGGGAGCTGTGTTATTCCTCCTCATATATCACTGTACTGTCCCCTCTCCTCTATATAATAATAATACCACATATCAGTGTGTGCCGGGAGCTGTGTTATTCCTCCTCATATATCACTGTACGGTCCCCTCTCCCCTATATAATAATAATACCACATATCAGTGTGTGCCGGGAGCTGTGTTATTCCTCCTCATATATCACTGTACGGTCCCCTCTCCTCTATATAATAATAATACCACATATCAGTGTGTGCCGGGAGCTGTGTTATTCCCCCTCATATATCACTGTACGGTCCCCTCTCCCCTATATAATAATAATACCACACATCAGTGTGTGCCGGGAGCTGTGTTATTCCTCCTCATATATCACTGTACGGTCCCCTCTCCCCTATATAAGAATAATACCACATATCAGCGTGTGCCGGGAGCTGTGTTATTCCTCCTCATATATCACTGTACGGTCACCTCTCCTCTATATAATAATAATACCACATATCAGTGTGTGCCGGGAGCTGTGTTATTCCCCTCATATATCACTGTACGGTCCCCTCTCCTCTATATAATAATAATACCACATATCAGGGTGTGCCGGGAGCTGTGTTATTCCTCCTCATATATCACTGTACGGTCCCCTCTCCCCTATATAATAATAATACCACATATCAGTGTGTGCCGGGAGCTGTGTTATTCCTCCTCATATATCACTGTATGGTCCCCTCTCCCCTATATAATAATAATACCACATATCAGTGTGTGCCGGGAGCTGTGTTATTCCCCCTCATATATCACTGTACGGTCCCCTCTCCTCTATATAATAATAATACCACATATCAGTGTGTGCCGGGAGCTGTGTTATTCCTCCTCATATATCACTGTACGGTCCCCTCTCCCCTATATAATAATAATACCACATATCAGTGTGTGCCGGGAGCTGTGTTATTCCCCCTCATATATCACTGTACGGTCCTCTCTCCCCTATATAATAATAATACCACATATCAGCGTGTGCCGGGAGCTGTGTTATTCCCCCTCATATATCACTGTACCGTCCCCTCTCCCCTATATAACACTATGGGGGGATATACATTACCTGAGGGGTCTCTGGGTAACCTGGGTAACAGTCTGTAGACGAGCAGATCAGATAATTGCACTTGGAAGAGACTGTGGCCCCGCCCCCCGGCTGCATCACGTGCTTTAAGCCTGTAATTATGAAGTGAGACAATGTCAGAGAGACAACAACAAGATGGCCGCCGCTATCCCAATGATTAGCTATAGTATGTTACTCTAGTGCTTTTTTTTCTAGTGGCTGATTGGATGTTTGGTAGTCACATGACACACTCTGCTGTTAAATGTTGCTATAGAAACAATAGAAGTCACTGTCTTCGCCACTAGTTATTAGCGGTTATTACTTATTGAGTGTTATTAGGAGTTATTAGTTATTGGGGGTTATTAGGAGTTATTAGTTATTGGGGGTTATTAGGAGTTATTAGTTATTGGGGGTTATTAGGAGTTATTAGTTATTGTGAGGTTATTTGGAGTTATTAGTTATTGGGGGTTATTAGGAGTTATTAGTTATTGGGTGTTATTAGGAGTTATTAGTTATTGGGAGGTTATTTGGAGTTATTAGTTATTGGGGGTTATTAGGAGTTATTAGTTATTGGGAGGTTATTTGGAGTTATTAGTTATTGGGGGTTATTAGGAGTTATTAGTTATTGGGGGTTTTCTCTGACGTCCTAGTGGATGCTGGGGACTCCGTAAGGACCATGGGGGATAGCAGCTCCGCAGGAGACTGGGCACAAAAGTAAAAGCTTTAGGACTAGCTGGTGTGCACTGGCTCCTCCCCCTATGACCCTCCTCCAAGCCTCAGTTAGATTTCTGTGCCCGAACGAGAAGGGTGCACACTAGGTGGCTCTCCTGAGCTGCTTAGTGAAAAGTTAGTTTTAGGTTTTTTATTTTCAGTGAGTCCTGCTGGCAACAGGCTCACTGCATCGAGGGACTAAGGGGAGAAGAAGCGAACTCACCTGCGTGCAGAGTGGATTGGGCTTCTTAGGCTACTGGATATTAGCTCCAGAGGGACGATCACAGGCCCAGCCATGGATGGGTCCCAGAGCCGCGCCGCCGGCCCCCTTACAGAGCCAGAAGACAGAAGAGGTCCGGGAAATCGGCGGCAGAAGACGTCCTGTCTTCAATAAGGTAGCGCACAGCACCGCAGCTGTGCGCCATTGCTCTCAGCACACCACACTCCGGTCACTGAGGGTGCAGGGCGCTGGGGGGGGCGCCCTGAGACGCAATAAAAACACCTTGGATGGCAAAAAATGCATCACATATAGCTCCTGGGCTATATGGATGTATTTAACCCCTGCCAGAATACACAGAAAAACGGGAGATAAGGCCGCCGAGAAGGAGGCGGAGCCTATCTCCTCAGCACACTGGCGCCATTTTCCCTCACAGCTCCGTTGGAGGGAAGCTCCCCTGGCTCTCCCCTGCAGTCACTACACTACAGAAAGGGTTAAAAAAGAGAGGGGGGCACTAATTAGGCGCAGTATAAACAATACAGCAGCTATAAGGGGAAAAACACTTATATAAGGTTATCCCTCTATATATATAGCGCTCTGGTGTGTGCTGGCAAACTCTCCCTCTGTCTCCCCAAAGGGCTAGTGGGGTCCTGTCCTCTATCAGAGCATTCCCTGTGTGTGTGCTGTGTGTCGGTACGTTTGTGTCGACATGTATGAGGAGAAAAATGATGTGGAGACGGAGCAGATTGCCTGTAATAGTGATGTCACCCCCTAGGGGGTCGACACCTGAGTGGATGAACTGTTGGAAGGAATTACGTGACAGTGTCAGCTCTGTATAAAAGACAGTGGTTGACATGAGACAGCCGGCTACTCAGCTTGTGCCTGTCCAGACGTCTCATAGGCCGTCAGGGGCTCTAAAGCGCCCGTTACCTCAGATGGCAGATATAGACGCCGACACGGATACTGACTCCAGTGTCGACGGTGAAGAGACAAATGTGACTTCCAGTAGGGCCACACGTTACATGATTGAGGCAATGAAAACTGTTTTACACATTTCTGATAATACGAGTACCACCAAAAAGGGGTATTATGTTCGGTGAGGAAAAACTACCTGTAGTTTTCCTGAATCTGAGAAATGAAATGAGGTGTGTGATGATGCGTGGTTTTCCCCCGATAACAACTGATAATTTCTAAAATGTTATTGGCATTATATCCTTTCCCGCCAGAGGTTAGGGTGCGTTGGGAAACACCCCCTAGGGGGGATAAAGCGCTCACACGCTTGTAAGAACAAGGGCTCTACCCTCTCCTGAGACGGCCGCCCTTAAGGATCCTGCTGATAGAAAGCAGGAGGGTATCCTAAAATGTATTTACACACATACTGGTGTTATACTGCGACCAGCAATCGCCTCAGCCTGGGAATGAGGGGAGAGAAGCAGACCTACTTCTGTGAGTTTCAGGGCTCCGCTTCTTTGGCTACTGGACACCATTAGCTCCAGAGGGTCTGATCGCTAGGTACGCCTAGATGCTCGTTCCCTGAGCCGCGCCGTCACCCCCCTTGCAGAGCCAGAAGATAGAAGCCGGGTGAGTAGAGGAAGATCAGAAGACTTCAGTGACGGCAGAAGATTTCAGTGACGGCTTTTAAGGTACCGCGCAGCGGGCGCGCTGCGCGCCATGCTCCCACATACAAAAACGGCACTGCAGGGTGCAAGGGGTACGCCCTGGGCAGCATAAAACCTCAATAGCGACTGGCATAAGAGTATACAGTGCCTGGGCACTAAATACAGACCCCCGCCAGTATAAATATATAAAAATAAGCGGGACTGAAGCGCGCCATTAAGGGGGCGGGGCTTAGCCCTCACAGCTCTGACCAGCGCCATTTTCTCTTCACAGCTGCAGAGATGCTGAGCCTGGCCTTCCACACTGCTGTATAAGTAACAGGGTGCAAAAAGGGGGGGGGGGGGCACAGTTGTTTTGGTGCCATTTTATTGATATTAAAAGCGCTAACAGGTCTGGGCAGTATATTACTCGCTTCAGAACCGGGATAGGCGCTGGGTTGTGAGCTGGCAGAACTCCCTCTGTGTTACTCTAACAGGCTTTGCTGTGGGTCTGTCCCCTATAGCCCCAGTGTGGTTGTGGGTGTCGGTACGCATGTGTTGACATGTCTGAGGCTGAGTACTCTTCCCAGGAGGAGCCTGGAGTGGGGACAGAAAAGACTGGGAGTGACTGTGTCGGCACTGCCGACGGCTGATTGGGTAAATGTTTTGAGTGTTTTGAATGCAAATGTGGCTCGATTGGATAAATCTGAGTCTAAGAACCAGACATGGACAAAATCCATGGAGGATGCATTGTCGCAAGCTCAGACCCCTTCGGGGTCATAGAAACGTGCATTTACCCAGATAGCAGATACAGATACCGACACGGATTCTGATTCCAGTGTCGACTATAGTGATGCCAGATTGAATCCTAAACTGGCTAAGAGCATTCAGTACATGATTGTGGCGATAAAAGACGCATTATCACGGAGGACCCTGCTGTTCCTGATACAAGGGTCTGTATGTATAAAGGAAAGAAATCTGAGGTAACGTTTCCTCCCTCTCATGAACTGAACGCTCTTTTTGAAAAAGCTTGGGAAAATCCTGACAAGAAGGTACATCAGTATGGGTGAGTAGCGCTATAGAAAAGTGGGCAGATAACTTGTCCTCTGAGGTAGATACACTAGACAGGGATAGCGTGCTTTTGACTCTGGGTCATATCAAGGACGCTGCAGCCTATCTAAAGGAAGCTGCGAGGGATATTGGCCTTTTGGGATCAAGGGCCAATGCCATAGCAGTCTCGGCTAGACGAGCATTGTGGATTCATCAATGGAATGCTGATGCTGACTCTAAGAAGACTATGGAGTCTCTCCCGTTTATTGGTAGTGTCTTATTTGGTGACAGCCTCGCTGACCTGGTATCTACGGCTACCGCGGGTAAGTCATCATTTTTACCTTATGTTCCTGCACAACAAAAGAAAACGCCACACTGTCAGATGCAGTCCTTTCGGCCCAATAAATACAAGAAAGGACGTGGGTCCTCCTTCCTTACTACAAGAGGAAGAGGAAGGGAAAAAAGGTCACAGGCTGTGGCAAGTTCCCAAGAGCAGAAGTCCTCCCCGGCTTCTACCAAATCCACCGCATGACGCTGAGGCTCCTCTGCGGGAGTCCGCACCGGTGGGGGCACGTCTCCAACTCTTCAGTCAGGTCTGGGTTCACTCGACCCTGGATCCTTGGATATTAGAAATAGCCCAATGGTACAAATTGGAGTTTCAAGGCGTGCCCCCTCACCGATTTTTCAAATAGGCCTTGCCAGCTTCTCTTCCAGAAAGGGAGGTAACATAGTATCTGAGGTTGAAAAAAGACAATTGTCCATCGAGTTCAACCTATTTGTGGTCTCCTATGCATGATGATTTGACTAAAATGTCTGACTGATGCTGCTGTCAGCATTTTATCCCTATTTATAGTAACTATAATGCGTGACTATGCACCATACCCCTGGATATCCTTATCCATTAGGAATTTATCTAACCCATTCTTAAAGGTGTTGACAGATTCCGCCATTACAACTCCCTCGGGCAGGGAATTCCAAACACGTATTGTCCTTACCGTGAAAAAGCCTTTACGCCGTATTGTGCGGAATCTCCTCTCCTCTAACCTGAGCGAGTGTCCACGAGTCCTCTGTGTTGATCTAACCAAAAACAGGTCCCGCGCAAGCTCTGTGTATTGTCCCCTTATATATTTGTAGATGTTGATCATATCCCCTCTTAGTCTCCGCTTTTCCAATTTAAACATGCCTAGTCTTTCAAGCCTTTCCTTGTATTCCAGCGTCTCCATACCCTTAATTAGTTTGGTCGCCCTCCTCTGTACCTTTTCTAGCTCCAGGATATCCTTTTTGTAGTACGGTGCCCAGAATTGTACACAGTATTCAAGGTGTGGCCTCACTAGTGATTTATATAACGGGAGTATAATACTCTCGTCCCTAGCATCAATACCCCGTTTTATGCATGCTAATATCTTATTAGCCTTCTTTGCTGCAGTCCTACTTTGGGTACTACTGCTTAGCTTGCTATCTATGAGGACACCTAAGTCCTTTTCCAGTACAGAATCCCCTAATTTTACCCCATTTAGTAGGTAGGTGTAATTTTTGTCCTTGTTACCACAGTGCATTACCTTACACTTGTCTGTGTTGAAGCGCATTCTCCATTTGGCTGCCCATGCTTCTAATTTAACTAAGTCGTTCTGAAGAGACTCGGCATCCTCCTCTATATTTATAGCCTTACACAATTTGGTATCATCTGCAAAAATTGATACCATGCTCTCTAGACCTACTGTTAGGTCGTTAATGAAAATATTGAACAATAGCGGTCCTAATACTGAGCCTTGCGGCACACCACTTAGCACTTCAGTCCAAGTTGAAAAAGAGAAATTAACCACAACGCGCTGCTCCCTATTATCTAACCAGTTTTTGACCCAAGTGCATATTGTGCTTCCTAGCCCTGATTCTTGTAGCTTGTATATAAGTATCATGTGTGGTACAGTATCGAACGCTTTGGTAAAGTCTAAAAAGATTACATCCACGTCTTTACCCTGATCTAGGTTTGCGCTTACTGTTTCATAAAAGCCAAATAAGTTGGTTTGACAGGATCTGTCCTTCATAAACCCATGTTGATTCCTTTTAATGACCTTATTGACTTCAAGGAACTTCTGAATACTATCTCTTAGAATACCTTCCAATACTTTCCCCACTATAGATGTAAGACTAACTGGTCTATAATTACCTGGTTCAGCTTTACTTCCCTTTTTGAATATAGGCACTATTTCCACTATACGCCAGTCTTTGGGAACCATACCTGATATAACTGAATCCTTAAAGATCAAAGATAGCGGTTTTGCCAGTTCAGAGTGAAGCTCCATTAGAACCCTTGGGTGAATATAACATCGGGCCCTGGTGATTTATTAATCTTTAAATGTTTTAATCGGTCACAGACTACTTCCTCGCTTAAATAAGTACCTATCAGTGGGATATTTTCATTATTGAGATTGTGTGTCAGTTCCTGAATATGCGCTGCGATACTAAAGCTGTGTCAAAATCAAGTCATTGTCACGGAACCCCCGTCACAATAGGGGGAAGGCTTTTATTCGAGCCTGTTCGTGGTCCCGAAGCCGGATGGCTCAGTCAGACCGATTCTGAACCTAAAATCCCTTAATTTCTATCTAAAAAAATTCAAATTCAAGATGGATGAGCCTGCTTTGGTGCGTGCTGAACTTTCTGTTTGTATATTTTTAAGTAGGTGGCCATGGGCTACATGCACCCCACCCTATGAGTGGTGAGTGCAGACACTGCACCCTGCTTCTGGGGTGGTGAGTGCTGTGGTTTTACATTTGTTGGTATATTGTAGGGTTAATCTTTGGTTAACTCATATTAACTGTGGCCACAAGCTTTGTTTGTGCACTCCTATGCAAGCCCAATTATCTTAAACCTGAGTCAGCTGTTCTTTAGTCATTTATCAGCCAGTGTCAGGTGACTAGTGTACCTTTAAAAGCCATGGAGTATTTGGCAGATACACAGTAAACCAAGTGGGCATATTTGCAGTTATATTATGTGTGACACAGTTGCTAAGTTTTAATTTTGAGACTCTGGGATAGTGTAGGACCACCAACCAGGACAGCATACCTAAGAAAAAACGATAACATACGTTGTTTTCTCCCTAGTATTGAGGCCAATACACTGTCCAATTTTGGTCTTTTTTCTTTCGAATTTATAAACTATCATATTTATATAAACCCTGTGCCAGATCGCCCTTTGTCTTTCTTCTCATAGTGTAGGACCTGCATGAAGGTGGGGTACCTTGGCGAGCGGTTTTCAGGCTTCCGTGCATTGGCCAATTCACTAACTAAACCCCCATCATTTGTTTATTGATGTTGTGAAAATAAGTGAGCTTGCTTTGGTGAGTGCTGAACTTTCTGTTTGTGTGTATATATGTATATATATATATATATATATATATATATATATATACAGGTTGAGTATCCCATATCCAAATATTCCGAAATACGGAATATTCCGAAATACGGACTTTTTTGAGTGAGAGTGAGATAGTGAAACCTTTGTTTTTTGATGGCTCAATGTACACAAACTTTGTTTAATACACAAAGTTATTAAAAATATTGTATTACATGACCTTTAGGCTGTGTGTATAAGGTGTATATGAAACATAAATGAATTGTGTGAATGTACACACACTTTGTTTAATGCACAAAGTTATAAAAAATATTGGCTAAAATGACCTTCAGGCTGTGTGTATAAGGTGTATATTAAACATAAATGCATTCTGTGCTTAGATTTAGGTCCCATCACCATAATATCTCATGGTATGCAATTATTCCAAAATACGGAAAAATCCGATATCCAAAATTCCTCTGGTCCCAAGCATTTTGGATAAGGGATACTCAACCTGTATATATATATATATATATATATATATATATATATATATATATATACAATTCACAGAGCTTAATCACGGTTAATCGCCCCGTCCTCTGTATAGATGTAACACTATTAATCCACCAGTTCAGTATCACTGTACTCCCACACAAACAAATTACAAACAGAGGGGCAGATGTATTAACCTGGAGAAGGCATAAGGAAGTGATAAACCAGTGATATGTGCAAGGAGATAAATTAACTAACCAATCAGCTCCAATATGTAAATTAACAGTTAGGAGCTGATTGGCTGGTGCATTTATCACCTTGCACAGATCACTGGTTTATCACTTCCTTATGCCTTCTCCAGCTTAATACATCTGCCCCAATGTTTCCATAAACCATAAAAAATAAAGTCCAATGGGAATGAAAACGATCCCGATATCCGGTGTGTACCGTTGTCAGCTTATCCATTGTAGTTATACACATATCTGGGTTCCTATTTTCCTGTATAATGCACAAAGTATAACCCAGCGCTGCTCATATATACGATCATGTGATGCTTAGCACCTAAAACAGTACCCTGTGATTGGTGCTAAGTATCACATTACCGCATGAGGGGCGCTGGGATTTGCCAGTGGCCCCCTGTGTCTGGTAGAGCCCTGATGATTGGATGGGTGTAAAAGCTTATATATCATGCCATGGGAAGTATTCTGGATCGGCCCTGATGAAGCTGTCAGTGTAACAGCGAAACGCGTGTCTGGACATGTCCATTAATTAATGCATCTGGAAGCACATGTGGACTCATGAACACTAACATATCCTGTGTGATTTTCTGGAACTGATGGACTTTACGTACTCTAATTATCCGACTACATGAACTGTTATTCCTGTCACTGTTAGGAAATGAAGAAACAATTACCTAAGACCCCCAGAGTCACATTAGCAAGGTCTTCTGCCAATAATAGCTGTACGTTGTTCCCTTAGAGTACAACACCCTCACCGGTACTTAGGATGCCACCGGGTCTTACACTGGGAACAGTAGGGTCTTATATAATTGTCGAGCGATCACTAGGTAGTAGCTGGTGTGGATGGAGATAGAAGTAAGGACAGGGAGATGGTGGCCACTTAATGGAAATAGTGGCATGGGTAACCCAGTAGACAAAAACTATACAGGAATAGGTAATGGAGTCTTAGTGGAAGTTCAAGGATTAACTGGGGTTCCCAATTCTCAGCTGGAACACAAAGATTAGGAGCAGGCAAGGAAGAAAGGACATAGCCTGGAGTTTCCAGCAAACCAGGGTTTATTATTATTAACAGCTTATTATATAGCACAGCAAATTCTGTTGCGCTTTTTCAAATGGAAACAACAATGATAAAACAAAACTGGGTAATAACAAACAGTCACAGAGGTAGGAAGGCCCTGCTCGCAAGCTTACAATCTATAGGGAAATAGTCAAGTGTACACAAGGTCAGGCACTATCTATTGCATAGTTGTCCACCAGATTGCAAAGGTTCTTGGTGGGCTGCATGATATCACATCACACCAGTGATGAAGCAGGGTCAGAAGGATGCAGAAGTGAAGAGAAAATATGTGGAGGGTATGTGTGGACTGTACAGTGGGGATATAATCAGATAGAAAGGTTTATGAAGGTTATGTGAGGGGTTCTGGAATGTGATAAGCGGCCTGAAGAGGTGAGTTTTCAGGGAATGCTTGAAGGTTTGGAGACTAGAGGAGAGTCTTATTGTGTGTGGGAGGGCATTCCACAGAGTGTGTGCAGCCGAAGAAAGTCCTGCAATAGTGCATGGGAGAGAGTAATACGTGTGAATGAGAGACGCAGATCTTGTGTAGAGCGAAGAGGTCGGGTTAGGAGCTATTTGGAGATAAGTGAAAAGATGTACATTGGTGTAGTATGGTTAATGGCTTCTGTATACAAAGCAGGGCTGGGGAGAGGAGAACACAGCAAGCAACTTGCAGCATAAACATATCACCGGCATCGAAGTACCAGGCTGGCAAACTAAGCAAACTAAGGAAACAGGAGCCAATCAGTGAGTCCCGTCCAGTCTGTCCTTCTAGTAACATAACCTAGCGCAGCTGTGCGACCGAATGTACACCGGGTAACCATCCCGACTGCTTTCTAAGGTCAAAATTATGCAAAAATCCAGAAACTTGTAAATGATTTATAAACTTTCCAGCACAAATCAAATGGAATAACTTCTATTTCTTGCGCAATTTACTGTACATAACGGAAAAAAAGATGATGCCCAAAACAGCCGCAAGTAAGAGCGCAAATTCCACATATAGCGCGATGGCTGCGTCGGATGTAGAGACGTTCAGTCCCAGGAAGAGAACGGTGTCAGATCTCAGATCCTCTGAGGGTCCCGTGTGGCCGCTGCTGGTCTTGGTTGTGGTGGATGTAACTGTAGGAAAGGACATTTCTGTATTAATGACTATTCCATCACTTACATGTGACATGACGGAGGATGATGGGAGTCAAAGGGACACTAACCACAAAATACACTGTGATACAATACAAACGTTTTTGCGACAAATTAAATATAAAGCTGAGTAGTATATGGATAACCAGGAGTAGAGCAAAGTGGAGTATGGATGACTGGGAGAAGAGCAGAGTGGACTATGGATGACTGGGAGTAGAGCAGAATGGAGTATGGATGACTGGGAGTAGAACAGAGTGGAGTATGGATGACAGGGAGTAGAGCAGAGTGGAGTATGGATGACTGGGGGTAGAGCAGAGTGGAGTATGGATGACCGGGAGTAGAGCAGAGTGGAGTATGGATGACTGGGGGTAGAGCAGAGTGGAGTATGGATGACCGGGAGTAGAGCAGAAAGGAGTATGGATGACTGGGAGTAGAACAGAGTGGAGTATGGATGACTGGGAGTAGAGCAGAGTGGAGTATGGATGACTGGGAGTAGAGCAGAGTGGTGTATGGATGACTGGGAGTAGAGCAGGGTGGAGTATGGATGACTGGTAGTAGAGCAGAGTGGAGTACGGATGACTGGGAGTAGAGTAGAGTGGTGTATGGATGACTGGGGGTAGAGCAGAGTGGAGTATGGATGACCGGGAGTAGAGCAGAGTGGAGTATGGATGACTGGGGGTAGAGCAGAGTGGAGTATGGATGACCGGGAGTAGAGCAGAATGGAGTATGGATGACTGGGAGTAGAACAGAGTGGAGTATGGATGACTGGGAGTAGAGCAGAGTGGAGTACGGATGACTGGGAGTAGAGTAGAGTGGAGTATGGATGACTGGGAGTAGAGCAGAGTGGAGTATGGATGACTGGGAGTAGAGCAGAGTGGTGTATGGATGACTGGGAGTAGAGCAGAGTGGTGTATGGATGACTGGGAGTAGAGCAGAGTGGAGTATGGATGACTGGGAGTAGAGCAGAGTGGAGTATGGATGACTGGGAGTAGAGCAGAGTGGACTATGGATGACTGGGAGTAGAGCAGATTGGACTATGGATGGCCGGGTGTAGAGCAGAGTGGAGTATGGATGACCGGGAGTAGAGCAGAGTGGAGTATGGATGACTGGGAGTAGAGCAGAGTGGAGTACGGATGACTGGGAGTAGAACAGAGTGGAGTATGGATGACTGGGATTAGAGCAGATTGGAGTATGGATGACTGGGAGTAGAGCAGAGTGGAGTATGGATGACTGGGAGTTGAGCAGAGTGGAGTATGGATGACTGGGAGTAGAGCAGAGTGGTGTATGGATGACTGGTAGTAGAGCAGAGTGGAGTATGGATGACCGGGAGTAGAGCAGAGTGGAGTATGGATGACTGGGAGTAGAGCAGAGTGGTGTATGGATGAATGGGAGTAGAGCAGAGTGGAGTATGGATAACTGGGAGTACAGCAGAGTGGAGTATGGATGACTGGGAGTACAGCAGAGTGGAGTATGGATAACTAAGAGTAGAGCAGAGTGGAGTATGGATGACTGGGAGTAGAGTAGAGTGGAGTATGAATGACTGGGAGTAGAGCAGAGTGGAGTACGGATAACTGGGAGTAGAGCAGAGTGGTGTATGGATGACTGGGAGTAGAGCAGAGTGGAGTATGGATGACTGGTAGTAGAGCAGAGTGGAGAACGGATGACTGGGAGTAGAGTAGAGTGGAGTATGGATGACTGGGAGTAGAGCAGAGTGGACTATGGATGGCCGGGTGTAGAGCAGAGTGGAGTATGGATGACTGGGAGTAGAGCAGAGTGGAGTATGGATGACTGGGAGTAAGGCAGAGTGGAGTATGGATGACTGGGAGTAGAGCAGAGTGGAGTATGGATGACTGGGAGTAGAGCAGAGTGGAGTATGGATGACTGGGAGTAGAGCAGAGTGGTGTATGGATGACTGGGAGTAGAGCAGAGTGGTGTATGGATGACTGGGAGTAGAGCAGAGTGGACTATGGATGGCCGGGTGTAGAGCAGAGTGGAGTATGGATGACCGGGAGTAGAGCAGAGTGGAGTATGGATGACTGGGAGTAGAGCAGAGTGGAGTACGGATGACTGGGAGTAGAACAGAGTGGAGTATGGATGACTGGGATTAGAGCAGATTGGAGTATGGATGACTGGGAGTAGAGTAGAGTGGAGTATGGATGACTGGGAGTAGAGCAGAGTGGAGTACGGATGACTGGGAGTAGAGCAGAGTGGAGTATGGATGACTGGGAGTAGAGCAGAGTGGTGTATGGATGACTGGGAGTAGAGCAGAGTGGTGTATGGATGACTGGGAGTAGAGCAGAGTGGACTATGGATGGCTGGGTGTAGAGCAGAGTGGAGTATGGATGACCGGGAGTAGAGCAGAGTGGAGTATGGATGACTGGGAGTAGAGCAGAGTGGAGTACGGATGACTGGGAGTAGAACAGAGTGGAGTATGGATGACTGGGATTAGAGCAGATTGGAGTATGGATGACTGGGAGTAGAGCAGAGTGGAGTATGGATGACTGGGAGTTGAGCAGAGTGGAGTATGGATGACTGGTAGTAGAGCAGAGTGGAGTACGGATGACTGGGAGTAGAGTAGAGTGGAGTATGGATGACTGAGAGTAGAGCAGAGTGGAGTATGGATGACTGGGAGTAGAGTGGAGTATGGATGACTGGGAGTAGAGCAGAGTGGAGTATGGATGACTGGGAGTAGAGCAGAGTGGAGTATGGATGACTGGGAGTAGAGCAGAGTGGAGTATGGATGACTGGGAGTAGAGCAGAGTGGAGTATGGATGACTGGGAGTAGAGCAGAGTGGAGTATGGATGACTGGGAGTAGAGCAGAGTGGAGTATGGATGACTGGGAGTAGAGCAGAGTGGACTATGGATGGCCGGGTGTAGAGCAGAGTGGAGTACGGATGACAGGGAGTAGAGCAGAGTGGACTATGGATAACAGGGAGTAGAGCAGAGTGGAGTATGGATGACTGGGAGTAGAGCAGAGTGGAGTACGGATGACTGGGAGTAGAACAGAGTGGAGTATGGATGACTGGGATTAGAGCAGATTGGAGTATGGATGACTGGGAGTAGAGCAGAGTGGAGTATGGATGACTGGGAGTTGAGCAGAGTGGAGTATGGATGACTGGGAGTAGAGCAGAGTGGAGTATGGATGACTGGGAGTAGAGCAGAGTGGTGTATGGATGACTGGGAGCAGAGCAGAGTGGGATATGGATGACTGGGAGTAGAACAGAGTGGAGTATGGATAACAGGGAGTAGAGCAGAGTGGAGTATGGATGACTGGGAGTAGAGCAGAGTGGAGTATGGATGACTGGGTGTAGAGCAGAGTGGAGTGTGGATGACTGGGAGTAGAGCAGAGTGGAGTATGGATGACTGGGAGTAGTGAAGAGTGGAGTATGGATGACTGGGAGTAGAGCAGAGTGGAGTATGGATGACTGGGAGTAGAGCAGAGTGGAGTATGGATGGCTGGGAGTAGAGCAGAGTGGGGTATGGATGACTGGGAGTAGTGAAGAGTGGAGTACGGATGACTGGGAATAGAGCAAAGTGGAGTATGGATGACTGGGAGTAGTGAAGAGTGGAGTATGGATGACTGGGAGTAGAGCAGAGTGGAGTATGGATGACTGGGAGTAGAGCAGAGTGGACTATGGATGGCCGGGTGTAGAGCAGAGTGGAGTACGGATGACAGGGAGTAGAGCAGAGTGGACTATGGATAACAGGGAGTAGAGCAGAGTGGAGTATGGATGACTGGGAGTAGAGCAGAGTGGAGTATGGATGACTGGGAGTAGAGCAGAGTGGAGTACGGATGACTGGGAGTAGAACAGAGTGGAGTATGGATGACTGGGATTAGAGCAGATTGGAGTATGGATGACTGGGAGTAGAGCAGAGTGGAGTATGGATGACTGGGAGTAGAGCAGAGTGGAGTAAGGATGACCGGGAGTAGAACAGAGTGGGGTATGGATGACTGGGAGTAGTGAAGAGTGGAGTATGGATGACTGGGAGTAGAGCAGAGTGGACTATGGATGACTGGGAGTATAGCAGAGTGGGGTATGGATGACTGGGAGTAGTGAAGAGTGGAGTATGGATGACTGGGAATAGAGCAGAGTGGAGTATGGATGACTGGGAGTAGTGAAGAGTGGAGTATGGATGACTGGGAGTAGAGCAGAGTGTAGTATGGATGACCGGGTGTAGAGCAGAGTGGAATAAGGATGACCGGGAGTAGAACAGAGTGGGGTATGGATGACTGGGAGTAGTGAAGAGTGGAGTATGGATGACTGGGAGTAGAACAGAGTGGACTATGGATGACTGGGAGTAGAGCAGAGTGGAGTATGGATGACTGTGAGTAGAGCAGAGTGGAGTATGGATGACTGTGAGTAGAGCAGAGTGGAGTATGGATGACTGGGAGTACAGCAGAGTGGAGTATGGATGACTGGGAGTAGTGAAAAGTGGAGTATGGATGACTGGGAGTACAGCAGAGTGGAGTATGGATGACTGGGAGTAGTGAAGAGTGGAGTATGGATGACTGGGAGTAGAGCAGAGTGGGGTATGGATGACTGGGAGTAGAGCAGAGTGGTGTATGGATGACTGGGAGTAGAGCAGAGTGGTGTATGGATGACTGGGAGTAGAGCAGAGTGGGGTATGGATGACTGGGAGTAGTGAAGAGTGGAGTATGGATGACTGGGAGTAGAGCAGAGTGGTGTATGGATGACTGGGAGTAGAGCAGAGTGGAGTATGGATGACTGGGAGTAGAGCAGAGTGGAGTATGGATGACTGGGAGTACAGCAGACTGTAGTATGGATGACTGGGAGTAGAGCAGAGTGGACTATGGATGACTGGGAGTAGAGCAGAGTGGAGTATGGATGACTGTGAGTAGAGCAGTGTGGAGTATGGATGACTGGGAGTACAGCAGAGTGGAGTATGGATGACTGGTGTTACAATCCTGAGCACTCATGTTTTGTTTTTGTTATAAATTACCTTTGCTTCAGTTTGTGGAACTACAGGTCACATCTAGCTCCTGCATAGTTGTCTCCCAGTGCCTTTGCTCCTGCACTCAGCAACTGACTTCACAGGTGTCTGGATTCTGTAATTACATCTCATTACCTGGAAACTACTATTCAGCTTGTCAGCCTGCTCAGTCTGCACTGCAGCTGCATGTTATATCAATTACTGGGGGCCTGTCTGGTGCTCACAACTGATTGGTCCAGCCTGTTCTTTTGAGCCTCTCAATCCCAAGAGGCTTTGCCAGTTATAACTACTCCATGTGGTGTTCTGCTTCCTGGTTCCTCTCTGGTCTCAGTTCATCTGTCCAGTGGGTATTGCCTTGTTCCAGTATTGAATTCCAGCTTCAACATCTTGCTGACAACTTTAGTCTGCCGACTGCCGCTACCTCCTGTGTCACCCCTGGAGTGCCTGCTGCTGTTCCATCTCCACGGCCCCAGCGTACCATCTGGCCGTGTGCACCCTGCCACCTTCTCCAGTTCCTGTTTGTTCCTGTGTATCCCTGCGGTTGGTCATATACAACACCTCTACCATAACTCCAGTCCAGTTCAGGTATCAAGTGACCCAGACAGGGGGCCGCGACCTGCACGTCGGAAGCTGCGAAGCCCATATCCCCTTGCGGGGTTCCCTGGTGAAAACCTTCCGGCGTGTTAGACTCCGCGCCTCTGTTCTGGGTAACGTCAACCACTTGGTACCTGATCCCGAATTCCGGATTCTGCACCAGTTCCTGACAACTGGGAGTAGAGCAGAGTGGAGTATGGATAACTGGGAGTAGAGCAGAGTGGAGTATGGATGACTGGGTGTAGAGCAGAGTGGAGTATGGATGACTGGGAGTAGAGCAGAGTGGAGTATGGATGACAGTGTAGTGAAGAGTGGAGTATGGATGACTGGGAGTAGAGCAGAGTGGAGTATGGATGACTGGGAGTAGAGCAGAGTGGAGTATGGATGGCTGGGAGTAGAGCAGAGTGGAGTATGGATGACTGGGAGTAGAGCAGAGTGGAGTATGGATGGCTGGGAGTAGAGCAGAGTGGGATATGGATAACTGGGAGTAGTGAAGAGTGGAGTATGGATGACTGGGAGTAGAGCAGAGTGGAGTATGGATGACTGGGAGTAGAGCAGAGTGGAGTATGGATGACTGGGAGTAGAGCAGAGTGGAGTATGGATGACTGAGAGTAGTGAAGAGTGGAGTATGGATGACGGAGTAGTGAAGAGTGGAGTATGGATGACGGAGTAGAGCAGAGTGGAGTATGGATGACTGGGAGTAGAGCAGAGTGGAGTATGGATGACTGGGAGTAGAGCAGAGTGGAGTATGGATGACTGGGAGTAGAGCAGAGTGGAGTATGGATGACCGGGTGTAGAGCAGAGTGGAGTAAGGATGACTGAGAGTAGAACAGAGTGGAGTATGGATGACTGGGAGTAGTGAAGAGTGGAGTATGGATGACTGGGAGAAAAGCAGAATGGAGTATGGATGACTGGGAGTAGAGCAGAGTGGAGTATGGATGATTGGGAGTAGAGCAGAGTGGGGTATAGATGACTGGGAGTAGAGCAGAGTGGAGTATGGATGACTGGGAGTAGAGCAGAGTGGAGTATGGATGACCGGGTATAGAACAGAGTGGAGTAAGGATGACTGGTAGTAGTGAAGAGTGGAGTACGGATGACTGGTAGTAGTGAAGAGTGGAGTATGGATGACTGGGAGTAGAGCAGAGTGGAGTATGGATGGCTGGGAGTAGAGCAGAGTGGAGTAAGGATGACTGGTAGTAGTGAAGAGTGGAGTACGGATGACTGGTAGTAGTGAAGAGTGGAGTATGGATGACTGGGAGTAGAGCAGAGTGGAGTATGGATGGCTGGGAGTAGAGCAGAGTGGAGTATGGATGATTGGGAGTAGAGCAGAGTGGGGTATGGATGACTGGGAGTAGAGCAGAGTGGAGTATGGATGACTGGGAGTAGAGCAGAGTGGAGTATGGGTGACCGGGTATAGAACAGAGTGGAGTAAGGATGACTGGGAGTAGAACAGAGTGGAGTACGGATGACTGGTAGTAGTGAAGAGTGGAGTATGGATGACTGGGAGTAGAGCAGAGTGGAGTATGGATGACTGGGAGTAGAGCAGAGTGGAGTATGGATGACGGTGTAGTGAAGAGTGGAGCATGGATGACTGGGAGTAGAGCAGAGTGGAGTATGGATGACTGGGAGTTGAGCAGAGTGGAGTATGGATGACTGGAAGTAGAGCAGAGTGGAGTATGGATGGCTGGGAGTAGAGCAGAGTGGGGTATGGATGACTGGGAGTAGTGAAGAGTGGAGTATGGATGACTGGGAGTAGAGCAGAGTGGAGTATGGATGACTGGGAGTAGTGAAGAGTGGAGTATGGATGACTGGGAGTAGAGCAGAGTGGAGTATGGATGACTGGGAGTAGAGCAGAGTGGAGTATGGATGACTGGGAGTAGAGCAGAGTGAAGTATGGATGACCGGGTGTAGAGCAGAGTGGAGTAAGGATGACTGAGAGTAGAACAGAGTGGAGTATGGATGACTGGGAGTAGTGAAAAGTGGAGTATGGATGACTGGGAGAAAAGCAGAATGGAGTATGGATGACTGGGAGTAGAGCAGAGTGGAGTATGGATGATTGGGAGTAGAGCAGAGTGGGGTATAGATGATTGGGAGTAGAGCAGAGTGGGGTATAGATGACTGGGAGTAGAGCAGAGTGGAGTATGGATGACTGGGAGTAGAGCAGAGTGGAGTATGGATGACCGGGTATAGAACAGAGTGGAGTAAGGATGACTGGTAGTAGTGAAGAGTGGAGTACGGATGACTGGTAGTAGTGAAGAGTGGAGTATGGATGACTGGGAGTAGAGCAGAGTGGAGTATGGATGGCTGGGAGTAGAGCAGAGTGGAGTATGGATGATTGGGAGTAGAGCAGAGTGGGGTATGGATGACTGGGAGTAGAGCAGAGTGGAGTATGGATGACTGGGAGTAGAGCAGAGTGGAGTATGGATGACCGGGTATAGAGCAGAGTGGAGTAAGGATGACTGGGAGTAGAACAGAGTGGAGTACGGATGACTGGTAGTAGTGAAGAGTGGAGTATGGATGACTGGGAGTAGAGCAGAGTGGAGTACGGATGACGGAGTAGAGCAGAGTGGAGTACGGATGACTGGGAGTAGAGCAGAGTGGAGTACGGATGACTGGGAGTAGAGCAGAGTGGAGTATGGATGACTGGGAGTAGAGCAGAGTGGAGTATGGATGACTGGGAGTAGTGAAGAGTGGAGTATGGATGACTGGGAGTAGAGCAGAGTGTAGTATAAATGATTGGGAGTAAAGCAGAGTGGAGTATGGATGACTGGGAGTAGAGTAGAGTGGAGTATGGATGACTGGGAGTAGTGAAGAGTGGAGTATGGATGACTGGGAGTAGAGCAGAGTGTAGTATAAATGATTGGGAGTAAAGCAGAGTGGAGTATGGATGACTGGGAGTAGAACAGAGTGGAGTATGGATGACTGGGAGTAGAGTAGAGTGGAGTATGGATGACTGGGAGTAGAACAGAGTGGAGTACGGATGACTGGGTGTAGTGAAGAGTGGAGTATGGATGACTGGGAGTAGAGCAGAGTGGAGTATGGATGACTGGGAGTAGAGCAGAGTGGAGTATGGATGGCTGGGAGTAGAGCAGAGTGGAGTATGGATGACCGGGTGTAGAACAGAGTGGAGTACGGATGACTGGGAGTAGAACAGAGTGGAGTATGGATGACTGGGAGTAGAGCAGAGTGGAGTACGGATGACTGGGAGTAGAACAGAGTGGAGTATGGATGACTGGGGGTAGAGCAGAGTGGAGTATGGATGACTGGGAGTAGAGCAGAGTGGAGTATGGATGACTGGGAGTAGAGCAGAGTGGAGTATGGATGACTGGGAGTAGAGCAGAGTGGTGTATGGATGACTGGGAGTAGAGCAGAGTGGAGTACGGATGACTGGGAGTAGAGCAGAGTGGAGTATGGATGACTGGGAGTAGAGCAGAGTGGAGTATGGATGACTGGGAGTAGAGCAGAGTGGAGTATGGATGACTGGGAGTAGAGCAGAGTGGAGTATGGATAACATTAGAGACGGCCACAGAACAACGTACTGTATGTAAGTTGGTGATAAAAGCAGTCAGGAATTAGTTTGTTTCCCACAGATATCACCATCTGTAGATCACACGTGATGAGCACATGCAGAGGCCATTAAAAAATAACCAGTAAAGAAAGGGATCTACCTGGAAAACAGGGACACATGGATGTCTTAGTCCTGTCACAGATCCCTACATCTGACTCACCTTCCGGCTCCAGATCCAGGCAGGGGTGAGACACATTATGCGGGTTTGGGAATCCATTGCATTGGACAACAGTCCTGTAGTACTTGGCGGAATCTTTAGGGGTACGAGGCAGAGCTGAGTCAGAGTAATTCACATAGTAAAATCCGAACCTTTCCTTGTATCCTTCTGCCCACTCAAAGTTATCCATCAGAGACCATGCGGTATACCCCCGGAGGTCCACACCATCATAAATTATAGCTGTGTAGTACAAAAATCAGAATGTGATTACATGAAGCCCACTATATACTATATGCAGATACATCCTCCAGTGGGTCCCTTCTCCTCAGCCAATCAACAAGGAGCTACCATACCTCGACCATCTCGGATGTCTTCTCTCAACATGTATCAAAGAAAAGGCTCCCGTAAAGAGCATGGAGTAAAACATTTCACCGGAAACAAATGCCGGGGTCCCGACCGTCGGGATCCTGACCGTATTCCCTCATGGACACTATGGTGCACTCATGGACATTGACAGACAAGGGGAATCCAGTACTTTATTCCCTTACCTTTTAGGGCCTCGTTGATATAATGTTTGTAGTAATGTTCTCTCCATATGTCCTTCAGGTTTGTGCCACGTTCGGATATACCGTTCTCCGTTATGTAAATAGGGGGGTTGTTAAATTCATCCTTTATCCAGTTTAATAATCTGCGCAAGGCAAACGGGGTAACTTTTAGCCAGGAGCTGCCAGATCCGAGCCAGGATCGGTCATTGAGTGTATAGACCCCCCTGTAATGATGTACGGGGGACACATTATTTTAGAATTTGCACATTTCTGGCCTCATTTAAAGATTGACAAATTTTGACCCCCACAAATCCTGTTGTAGAAATGTCAGACTGGTATCCGGTTATCATGCCGAAAGTCAGGATCCCAGCGGTCACAATACAGTCACCGCGATCACGACAGGGGCACCGTACCACCGCCAGTATACCGGCGAGGTAGGTGATTCCCCCTCATATGGAGCAACACCATATTATGCCCCTAGCACCATATTAAGTCCCAAACTATGCAAATGCCTAGGGCATTTGGTATACCTAGGGGCACCAGTAGCTTCTGCTGATTAAAATGATATGCTGCATGCCTATATTCTGTGTGTGACTGCGGCTGTATCTGTATATGAAATACTACGTTACAGTGTATTCCTGGAAATCACTGTAACATAGCATTTCGTATGCAGCTACAGCCGCAGTCACACACAGAATATAGGCATGCCGCATATCATTGTAATCACCAGAAGCTGCTTGTGCATCCTAGCCACATAGTAATGCAAATAAGATGCATTTTTGTCCAAAAAGGCGCTCAACGTTAGCAGAGCTGCCAGCTGACTCATGCCAGGCGTCTCCTGCATCATGGCATATTGAGGCAAGATGCATGATGACTCATCTGTATCCAAGCAGAGGAAGAGGTGACAGTGTTAGCGGCCATGTGAGTGCTGTGTACGGGTGGGTTGGTTGTGTTCAGCATATGTGCAAGGGGCATTATGTGTGTCATGTGTATAAATGCTTTAATGATGTGCGGCATATGAGTGAGGGGCATTATGTGTGTCATTACGTGTATAAGTGCACTAATAATGTGCGGCATATGTGTAAGGGGCACTATGTGTGTCCTTATGTGTATAAAGGCATTAATAATGTGCGGCATATGTGTAAGGGACATTATGTGTATAAAGGCATTAATAAAGGTTGGTATAATGTGTAAGGCGCATTATGTTTATAAGGACATTAATGTGTGTCATATGTGTAAGGGGCATTACTGTGTGGTATTATGTGTATAAATGCATTACTAATGTGTGGCATTATGTGTATAAGGTGCTCTACTTTGTGGTGTAATGTATAGAAAGGGCACTACTGTGGTCTAATGTGCATTAGAGCAATATCGTGTGGTGTAATGTGAATAAGGAGCAATTCAGTGTGGTGTAATGTGAATAAGTAGCAATTCAATGTTCTGTAATGTGAATAAGGAGCAATTCAGTGTGGTGTAATGTGAATAAGGAGCAATTCAATGTTATGTAATGTGAATAAGGAGCACTACTGTGAGGAGTAACGTATATTAAGTAAAGTGGTACTACTGCGTGATGTAACGTAAATACGGGACACTATCGCATGATAGAATGAGAATAAACTTGCACTACTTTGTGGCCCAATTTGAATTGGGGGTATTTTTGTGTGTCTATGTCCCTTGCCAGCAAGAACACACCCCCTTTTGAGCTGTGCGCTGAATGTGTGTACTGTTCCTTTTTAAAATATAGGGGGTAGGAGCACTAAAATGAGGACTGCTATGACTGAGGGGTAATGGTGGTGGGAAAGGGGTGCAGGGTCAGAGGCGGTGCTAGGTGATACCAGCCAAAATCTTGCCTAGGGCATCATATTGGTTAGGGCCAGCTCTGGCCTGGGTCCTCCCTTCTCTGTCACAGAGACTGGGTCCGGGGCAGTTGTGCCCCCAGCTCCCCCCCTGATGGTGGCCCTGCACAGCCTCACAGTGTTATTTATACATGTAAATACACAATATAACACAATTACAAGTCAGGAGAACAGAGTCTTAGCAGAGTTATTAATTCTAACAAAAGTCACATTTTCGTAAATACAAACAATGCTTAATACGACTGGTGGGAATATAATGAATAGTCCCAATAATAAATACATTCAATCATTATTGTCCTGTAATCGGTAAGTGCAGCTGGGACCTGCACTGAGCTGAGAGACAGACAATAGGTAAGATCTACAATATAGCTGACAGGGAACTCTAGAGAAATCCAGGGCTTGGAAGACCTGCAGGAAGGAAATCAGCAATACGGATGCACTGTAGAGAACTAGAATATGTAGGCCATTTGCCAAACAGGTGTCAGGAATTAGCAATGTGATTTATTGCTCTGGCAGTGGGTTGGAGTACTAGAAGGAATTATATAAGAGCTGCAGGTCACAGATTGGCTTCCAGAGTCAGCTGAGGCAAGGAGCACTCTGACTAGAGGAGCCACAGTCAGCTGACAAGATCCAACATGGCGACATCCATGAATCAGTTACTCAACACAAGTGCAACAGGAAATCCAGCCCTGCAGGGCAGTCAGCAAAGGTATGTTCCAGAGTGTCACATTTGGGGTTGGTATCAGGTTTCTGGTGCTTTTACCTCTATTCACAGGCTATTACATGTGGCAACTTCAATGTCATCAGAAACTCACTAGAACATTGGAGGCTATTATATACCCCCTGTAATGTCACTGTCCAGAGGGAGATGAGGGATATTTCTAAACACCAGAACACTAATGTACTAAAGTAATTAGGGGCATATTTATCATTGTACTGTACATCACAGGATGAGTGCCAGATATAGCACCGTTGATACTGCTGGTGGCATTTACCATTGATGCGCTATGTGGAATGACACTGGGTACAGTGTATCTTCTTCTGGCCCTGGCTATGAGGAGGACCCAATACTGCCAAGTTGCCCCCTTTCAAATGCCACCACTTGCCCCATGACCCTAATCTGTTCTGAAAAGAGCAGAGGCGTTTCCCTGGAAGTCTACAGTGCAGCACATGCACACTGGTTGCATGAGAGAGGACTACCCAGGAGGTAAGATGGACATAGCCAGGCACCTACCCAAGTCCTGCTATGGGACCAGAGGACCATTTTGCCCCTGGGAACATGCATTTGCTCCCATCTGGACAACCGTACCTCATATTACAGTACATTATCCCCGCTCTCTACCGGGTAGGTAACTCGATGCACAACAATACTCAGGAACTGGTTATATGAAACACTTGCAAACCAGCCAGATGAATGTAGGATGAATAAGGTCACTGTATGGTCCTCTATGGCATTGTTTCCGTGCATTGGTCATCTGGCTCTTTCATATGCTCACCTGTCTCCTTCATATGCTTGGTAATCTAATGAGTAGTCGGCGTATCCAACTAATACAGAGGTATAGTGATTGAGGCCAAAGAAGTCATATGTCCCTTTAATCCTCAGCTTCTCACTTTCCGTGAACTCTGGGAGTCTGCGGAGAGAGATGGAATTATTGGTTGTCTTATCTACTGCAATCTGCCCATAGCATGTTATGGAAAATGGACCCACAGCCTACAGCGGCAGTCTCAGTTCATGCATGAAGAATCCACCCCACGTCACAACTCAATCAGGAAATATTAATCAGTTTCCATTTTCAATTGAGTAAAGTGAAAATATTATTTGTAAAGTTCCTCAAAAATTTAAAAATTCGGCCAGTTGACAAGTAGATCTCAATTACAAATGTTCTGTCTGGCGATCGCCGGATGAGCTATGCGGCTCACGTTTCGGGGTTATCTCATTACGATTAGTATTATTTACTTATTTATTTATTTACTTATTCTACAGCACTAAATTATATTTGTAATGAATAAAAGACAATTGTAACATTTTCCTGTGTATGAAGTTCTCCGTTCACGCCCATGTAACTCCTTTCGGAATAGAAAGTATTAACATGTATTATTTTAAGTAGACTGGCTTTATTTTCTCAAATATTGCTCAATTTGTTTTAAATTCATCAAAAATGTATAGAAATTATGTTGGATTTTCACATTTTTGTACCAATTCTGCAATTTGAGTAGAGATAATACAACACGTGGACAGTTTCAGTATTGCTAGAAATTTGTATTTTTTTCTAAGAGAAGAATAAAAAAGTTAACGATGAAGGATCTGAGTCTAAGAACAATCCCTGCCTTTCCAGTTACTGTCCCATCTTTTCGTCTCCACCATGTTACCTCCAAACTACTTCAGCAGCAAGTGTAATGACACCTGCCCCACGTCCCATCCCCTAACTCTCTCCAGGATTCCACTTAATATATTCTAACAACACTGTCCTCAAAGTGACCAATAATCTATTTATGGCTAAGTTAAAGGGTCACTGCTCCCTACTCATACTCCATGACCTTTGCACTGATTTTGAAACATTCATCAACCCTCTTCTGCATATCCTTTTCTTCATTGGTCGTTGTATGGGGTTGCCAGGAGATCTGTTGGTGCCAAGCACTGGGGTGATGGCCAAGAATGTATTGGTGGTAACACTAGTCTTCAAATACTGGAGGTCTCTTTATATGCTGCAAAGCCTTGGTCACATTATCTTGGAAAGGCCTGGAAACATTGTCAGGCAACGTATCCGTTGGTCAGGCCTGTGGCTAATTTCAAGGCATGATTGTCAACTTTCTACCTTTCTCTCTTTATACCTCCATTCTCTAGATCACAGGTTCTCAAACTCGGTCCTCAGGACCCCACACAGTGCATGTTTTGCTGGTCTCCTCACAGAATCATAAGTGACATAATTAGCTCCACCTGTGGACCTTTTAAAATGTGTCAGTGAGTAATTAATACACCTGTGCACCTGCTGGGTTACCTGCAAAACATGCACTGTGTGGGGTCCCGAGGACCGAGTTTGAGAACCACTGCTCTAGATCAACTAATACATTCCTTTGGCTCCAGTACAGACTACATTTCAATGTCCGAACATTACCTAAAGATCATCATGTGCAAAATGGAGCCTCCAGTTACATAGACAGGCTGGTGTAGAACACCACACTTTCTACAGTTCTCCATATCAATTGTTTTTGATATATGCCATCAGTTTTAATGATGCCCTACTCTGCAAATTGCTAAACTGGCTCCCCTTTACCTCCAGAGTATATTAGAAAACTAATTCTCACCAGATCCACCCCTCAAATATCTCTAACCCTTTCTGATCTAAGACCTCATCCTTCTTAGATCTGCCTTTGAATGGGAATTTGTCTCCTTATCAAACCTAAGACCTTGTCTATTTAAGACCTGCCTTTGGCCTGTGACTTGTCTTCTTATCAGACCTAAGACCTTGTTTATCATAAGGGCCGTATTCACTGGCCGATTTGGGGAGAGATGTGTGCTGTGTGTGCGGGGGGAGACGTGGGGGGGGGGGCTCATTTCACCCAGCGGGTGGAATGAGCAATGTGCTAGATTGAGCCTGCATGCAGGCCAATCTAGCACCGGTGATAGCGATGCGCGGGGCTGCGCATCGCTATTGCTGTGGGGGTACACACAGAGTGATCGCTGCTTACAATCTAAGCAATCTAGTCAGATTGCTTAGATTTTAACCAGTGATCACTTCGTGAGTACCCCCCTTTAGACCTGCCTGTGGCCTGCAACTTGTCTCCTTATCAGACCTAAGACCTCATCTATCTTAGACCTGCCTTTGGCCTGTGACTTGTCTTCTTATCAGACCTAAGACCTCATCTATCTTAGATCTGCCTGTGGCCTGCAACTTGTCTCCTTATCAGATCTAAGACTTCATCTATCTTAGACCTGCCTTTGGCCTGCGACTTGTCTTCTAATCAGACCTAAGACCTCATCTATCTTAGACCTGCCTGTGGCCTGCAACTTGTCTCCTTATCAGATCTAAGACTTCATCTATCTTAGATCTGCCTTTGGCCTGCGACTTGTCTTCTTATCAGACCTAAGACCTCATCTATCTTAGACCTGCCTTTGGCCTGCGACTTGTCTTCTTATCAGACCTAAGACCTCATCTATCTTAGACCTGCCTGTGGCCTGCAACTTGTCTCCTTATCAGATCTAAGACTTCATCTATCTTAGACCTGCCTTTGGCCTGCGATTTGTCTTCTTATCAGACCTAAGACCTCATCTATCTTAGACCTGCCTTTGGCCTGCGACTTGTCTTCTTATCAGACCTAAGACCTCATCTATCTTAGACCTGCCTTTGGCCTGCGACTTGTCTTCTTATCAGACCTAAGACCTCATCTATCTTAGACCTGCCTTTGGCCTGCGACTTGTCTTCTTATCAGACCTAAGACCTCATCTATCTTAGACCTGCCTTTGGCCTGCGACTTGTCTTCTTATCAGACCTAAGACCTCATCTATCTTAGACCTGCCTTTGGCCTGTGACTTGTCTCCTTATCAGACCTCAGACCTTGTCCACCTTAGACCTGCCTTTGGCCTGCGACTTGTCTTCTTATCAGACCTAAGACCTCATCTATCTTAGACCTGCCTTTGGCCTGTGACTTGTCTCCTTATCAGACCTAAGACCTCATCTATCTTAGACCTGCCTTTGGCCTGCGACTTGTCTTCTTATCAGACCTAAGACCTCATCTATCTTAGACCTGCCTGTGGCCTGCAACTTGTCTCCTTATCAGATCTAAGACTTCATCTATCTTAGACCTGCCTTTGGCCTGCGATTTGTCTTCTTATCAGACCTAAGACCTCATCTATCTTAGACCTGCCTTTGGCCTGCGACTTGTCTTCTTATCAGACCTAAGACCTCATCTATCTTAGACCTGCCTTTGGCCTGCGACTTGTCTTCTTATCAGACCTAAGACCTCATCTATCTTAGACCTGCCTTTGGCCTGCGACTTGTCTTCTTATCAGACCTAAGACCTCATCTATCTTAGACCTGCCTTTGGCCTGCGACTTGTCTCCTTATCAGACCTCAGACCTTGTCCACCTTACATTCATAACTGTACAAGAGATCGCAGAGGAGAGACGTAGAGACCAGCGTAACAGTAACACGTCACATCATGTATGATGGATTACTGTTGTATCACATTGTGGCTGCATTTCTTTACAGTGTATTCGTCAATTGGAGAATTATTGTACCACTGATGGAAAAGTCTGTCATGCGCATTCCTCACCGGCTTTCGGGCAGCCCCGCCGCCAGGCTCCTCTCGCGCACTCTGCTCTTCATGATCTCAGGGTAGTCCCCGGTTTTGAATATAGGGTGTGTAAACCAGCCGGTGAAAAACTAGGAAACAAAAAACAAATGAAATAAAAAGTACTGAGATTTTTTAATGAGAGTGATTGTTAAATAAAAAAAAAACTGAAGTGTGATTATTATATATGTGTGGTTCTAATATTTATTATAAACATGTACAGTACATGCTGAAGTGACGGATGGTGAGGTCAACGGCTGGGAAGACACTGGCTAGTGTCATGTGGGAATTATACAAAGGTGCAGCAGTATATTCTTTGTATATATATATATATATATATATATATATATATATATATACAGGTTGAGTATCCCTTATCCAAAATGCTTGGGACCAGAAGTATTTTGGATATGGGATTTTTCCGTATTTTGGAATAATTGCATACCATAATGAGATATCATGGTGATGGGACCCAAGTCTAAGCACAGAATACATTTATGTTACATATACACCTTATACACACAGCCTGAAGGTTATTTTATACAATATTTTTAATTACTTTGTGTAAATTGAGTGATCTGAAAACAAAGGTTTCACTCTCTGTCTCCCTAAAAAAAGTCCATATTTCGGAATATTTGGATATAGGATACTTAACCTGTATATATATTAATGGTGTCTTCAATGCTGAGAAATACAGGCAGGTACTTATCCATCATACAATACCATCAAGGAGGCATCTGATTAGGTCCAAATTTATTCTGCAGAACAACAACCTCAAACATACAGCCACTGTCATTAAGAACTATCTTCAGTGTAAAGAAGAACAAGGAGTCCTGAAGGTGATAATATGGCCCCCACAGAGCCCTGATCTCACCATCATCGAGTCTGTCTAAGATAACATGAAGAGACAGAAGGATCTGAGAAAGCTACATCCACAGAAGACCTGTGGTTAGTTCTCCAAGATGTTTGGAAGAACCTCCCTACCAAGTTCCTTCAAAAACTGTGTAAGTGTACCTAGAAGAACTGATGTTGTTTTGACGACAAAGGGCGGTCACACCAAATATTAATTTGATTTAGATTTCTCTTCTGTTCATTCACTTTGAATTTTGTTAATTGATGAATAAACTATCAACACTTCTATTTTTGAAAGCATTCCTAATTTGCAGCATTTTTTTCACACCTGCCTAAAACATTTACGCACAGCTCCTGTACAACTTTACCATGCCCTTATCCTACACCCATCTCTCCACACCTACCGAGCAGAGCACCTATACAACTTTACCACACCCTCCTCCTGTTATGATTCCAGTACTTCTGACCTGAGGAGATCTTATGACAAAGGCCAGAGTACTGGAAGGGAATGCTGGTTACGGGAGCAGGAAAGCCTAGTAACCCCTGGCGCCCTAACTCCGTTGTCTCGCCCGTGTTATCAGAAATCCCCTGCGAGACTATGGTTGCTTGAGCCCATGGCAGCCGCGTTTGAAGGGCGGATTACGTCTGCCCAACTCCGATGCCCCCTCAGGTCTTAATGGGAGACAAAGGGAAATCCGAGACAGGGTGATAACAAGGGGCCCTCTGACTAAGCAACCAGGCCAGGGGCTACAAGCTAACTAACTTAAACCAGAAGTATGTGCGGACAAACCGCCAGGGAAAAGGACAACCAAAAATCCACTGATCCGTAACTCCTATCCAGCACCGCTGGATACCAGAGTGGATTTGTGGGAGCGGAATCCTCCGCAAAAGCTCCGAAACACAAAATAACCAAATGATAATTAGTAAGCGGTCAAGCCGCAACACACGGCTAAGCCGCGACTCACAAACACCACAGGATGTTAAAGGTGCTCGGTCAGGACTCCAGGAAAAGATGACAACTTCCGAGTATTGGACCACTGAGGACAGGAACGACCGGATAGACAGGACTGGAAAACTCTCTGCAACAGACACAGCAACCAGGAAGCTATAACCGGCGTCTGTGAGAAGTCCTGAGAGTGCTTTTAAATGGGAGCCCTCCAATCAGGAGCCAGACAGGGCTAATTACAACATGCCGTGCAGCTGCATGCTGCACGGCCAGGAACCAGTGAGGTGATTAACTTAGACCCAGCAACGGGGAACGTGGTCCGACAGTGGCGTCCCCGTTGCTAAGGTCTGTGCGGCTCCGTGCGCCCGGCGTCTAGCGTTGCTAGGGAGTCGGCGGCTGTCCGCAAGCGGCGTCCCTAGTTGCTAGGCGCCGGGCCGCACTGACGAGCGGACCCTTGGCGCCTAACACCTCCTACACCCATCTCTCCACACCTACCGAGCACAGCTCCTGTACACCTCTACCACACCCTCCTCCTACACCCATCTCTCCACACCTACCGAGCACATCTCCTGTACAACTCTACCACACCCTCCTCCTACACCCATCTCTCCACACCTACCGAGCACAGCTCCTGTACTACTCTACCACACCCTCCTCCTACACCCATCACTCCACACCTACCGAGCACATCTCCTGTACAACTCTACCACACCCTCCTCCTACACCCATCTCTCCACACCTACCGAGCACAGCTCCTGTACAACTCTACCACACCCTCCTCCTACACCCATCTCTCCACACCTACCGAGCACATCTCCTGTACACCTCTACCACACCCTCCTCCTACACCCATCTCTCCACACCTACCGAGCACATCTCCTGTACAACTCTACCACACCCTCCTCCTACACCCATCTCTCCACACCTACCGAGCACATCTCCTGTACAACTCTACCACACCCTCCTCCTACACCCATCTCTCCACACCTACCGAGCACATCTCCTGTACAACTCTACCACACCCTCCTCCTACACCCATCTCTCCACACCTACCGAGCACAGCTCCTGTACTACTCTACCACACCCTCCTCCTACACCCATCACTCCACACCTACCGAGCACATCTCCTGTACAACTCTACCACACCCTCCTCCTACACCCATCTCTCCACACCTACCGAGCACAGCTCCTGTACAACTCTACCACACCCTCCTCCTACACCCATCTCTCCACACCTACCGAGCACATCTCCTGTACAACTCTACCACACCCTCCTCCTACACCCATCTCTCCACACCTACCGAGCACAGCACCTGTACACCTCTACCACACCCTCCTCCTACACCCATCTCTCCACACCTACCGAGCACAGCTCCTGTACAACTCTACCACACCCTCCTCCTACACCCATCACTCCACACCTACCGAGCACATCTCCTGTACAACTCTACCACACCCTCCTACTACACCCATCTCTCCACACCTACCGAGCACAGCTCCTGTACAACTCTACCACACCCTCCTCCTACACCCATCTCTCCACACCTACCGAGCACAGCTCCTGTACTACTCTACCACACCCTCCTCCTACACCCATCACTCCACACCTACCAAGCACAGCTCCTGTACAACTCTACCACACCCTCCTCCTACACCCATCTCTCCACACCTACCGAGCACAGCTCCTGTACAACTCTACCACACCCTCCTCCTACACCCATCTCTCCACACCTACCGAGCACAGCTCCTGTACAACTCTACCACACCCTCCTCCTACACCCATCTCTCCACACCTACCGAGCACAGCTCCTGTACACCTCTACCACACCCTTCTCCTACACCCATCTCTCCACACCTACCGAGCACATCTCCTGTACAACTCTACCACACCCTCCTCCTACACCCATCTCTCCACACCTACCGAGCACATCTCCTGTACACCTCTACCACACCCTCCTCCTACACCCATCTCTCCACACCTACCGAGCACAGCTCCTGTACTACTCTACCACACCCTCCTCCTACACCCATCACTCCACACCTACCAAGCACAGCTCCTGTACAACTCTACCACACCCTCCTCCTACACCCATCTCTCCACACCTACCGAGCACAGCTCCTGTACAACTCTACCACACCCTCCTCCTACACCCATCTCTCCACACCTACCGAGCACAGCTCCTGTACAACTCTACCACACCCTCCTCCTACACCCATCTCTCCACACCTACCGAGCACAGCTCCTGTACAACTCTACCACACCCTCCTCCTACACCCATCACTCCACACCTACCGAGCACAGCTCCTGTACAACTCTACCACACCCTCCTCCTACACCCATCTCTCCACACCTACCGAGCACAGCTCCTGTACAACTCTACCACACCCTCCTCCTACACCCATCTCTCCACACCCTCCTCCTACACCCATCTCTCCACACCTACCGAGCACAGCTCCTGTACAACTCTACCACACCCTCCTCCTACACCCATCTCTCCACACCTACCGAGCACAGCTCCTGTACACCTCTACCACACCCTCCTCCTACACCCATCTCTCCACACCCTCCTCCTACACCCATCTCTCCACACCTACCGAGCACAGCTCCTGTACACCTCTACCACACCCTCCTCCTACACCCATCTCTCCACACCCTCCTCCTACACCCATCTCTCCACACCTACCGAGCACATCTCCTGTACACCTCTACCACACCCTCCTCCTACACCCATCTCTCCACACCTACCAAGCACATCTCCTGTACAACTCTACCACACCCTCCTCCTACACCCATCTCTCCACACCTACCGAGCACATCTCCTGTACAACTCTACCACACCCTCCTCCTACACCCATCACTCCACACCTACCAAGCACAGCTCCTGTACACCTCTACCACACCCTCCTCCTACACCCATCTCTCCACACCCTCCTCCTACACCCATCTCTCCACACCTACCGAGCACAGCTCCTGTACAACTCTACCACACCCTCCTCCTACACCCATCTCTCCACACCTACCGAGCACAGCTCCTGTACACCTCTACCACACCCTCCTCCTACACCCATCTCTCCACACCCTCCTCCTACACCCATCTCTCCACACCTACCGAGCACAGCTCCTGTACAACTCTACCACACCCTCCTCCTACACCCATCTCTCCACACCTACCGAGCACAGCTCCTGTACAACTCTACCACACCCTCCTCCTACACCCATCTCTCCACACCTACCGAGCACATCTCCTGTACAACTCTACCACACCCTCCTCCTACACCCATCTCTCCACACCTACCGAGCACATCTCCTGTACAACTCTACCACACCCTCCTCCTACACCCATCTCTCCACACCTACCGAGCACAGCTCCTGTACAACTCTACCACACCCTCCTCCTACACCCATCACTCCACACCTACCGAGCACAGCTCCTGTACAACTCTACCACACCCTCCTCCTACACCCATCACTCCACACCTACCAAGCACAGCTCCTGTACACCTCTACCACACCCTCCTCCTACACCCATCTCTCCACACCTACCGAGCACATCTCCTGTACAACTCTACCACACCCTCCTCCTACACCCATCTCTCCACACCTACCGAGCACAGCTCCTGTACAACTCTACCACACCCTCCTCCTACACCCATCTCTCCACACCTACCGAGCACATCTCCTGTACACCTCTACCACACCCTCCTCCTACACCCATCTCTCCACACCTACCGAGCACAGCTCCTGTACAACTCTACCACACCCTCCTCCTACACCCATCTCTCCACACCTACCGAGCACAGCTCCTGTACAACTCTACCACACCCTCCTCCTACACCCATCTCTCCACACCTACCGAGCACAGCTCCTGTACAACTCTACCACACCCTCCTCCTACACCCATCTCTCCACACCTACCGAGCACATCTCCTGTACAACTCTACCACACCCTCCTCCTACACCCATCTCTCCACACCTACCGAGCACATCTCCTGTACAACTCTACCACACCCTCCTCCTACACCCATCTCTCCACACCTACCGAGCACAGCTCCTGTACAACTCTACCACACCCTCCTCCTACACCCATCACTCCACACCTACCGAGCACAGCTCCTGTACAACTCTACCACACCCTCCTCTTACACCCATCTCTCCACACCTACCGAGCACATCTCCTGTACACCTCTACCACACCCTCCTCCTACACCCATCTCTCCACACCTACCGAGCACATCTCCTGTACAACTCTACCACACCCTCCTCCTACACCCATCTCTCCACACCTACCGAGCACAGCTCCTGTACACCTCTACCACACCCTCCTCCTACACCCATCTCTCCAACACCCTCCTCCTACACCCATCACTCCACACCTACCGAGCACATCTCCTGTACAACTCTACCACACCCTCCTCCTACACCCATCTCTCCACACCTACCAAGCACAGCTCCTGTACAACTCTACCACACCCTCCTCCTACACCCATCTCTCCACACCTACCGAGCACATCTCCTGTACAACTCTACCACACCCCTCCTCCTACACCCATCACTCCACACCTACCGAGCACATCTCCTGTACAACTCTACCACACCCTCCTCCTACACCCATCTCTCCACACCTACCGAGCACAGCTCCTGTACACCTCTACCACACCCTCCTCCTACACCCATCTCTCCACACCCTCCTCCTACACCCATCACTCCACACCTACCGAGCACATCTCCTGTACAACTCTACCACACCCTCCTCCTACACCCATCTCTCCACACCTACCAAGCACAGCTCCTGTACAACTCTACCACACCCTCCTCCTACACCTATCTCTCCACACCTACTGAGCACAGCTCCTGTACAACTCTACCACACCCTCCTCCTACACCCATCTCTCCACACCTACCGAGCACATCTCCTGTACAACTCTACCACACCCTCCTCCTACACCCATCACTCCACACCTACCGAGCACATCTCCTGTACAACTCTACCACACCCTCCTCCTACACCCATCTCTCCACACCTACCGAGCACAGCTCCTGTACACCTCTACCACACCCCTCCTCCTACACCCATCTCTCCACACCTACCGAGCACAGCTCCTGTACACCTCTACCACACCCTCCTCCTACACCCATCTCTCCACACCTACCGAGCACAGCTCCTGTACACCTCTACCACACCCTCCTCCTACACCCATCTCTCCACACCTACCGAGCACATCTCCTGTACAACTCTACCACACCCTCCTCCTACACCCATCACTCCACACCTACCGAGCACAGCTCCTGTACACCTCTACCACACCCTCCTCCTACACTCATCTCTCCACACCCTACCGAGCACAGCTCCTGTACAACTCTACCACACCCTCCTCCTACACCCATCTCTCCCACACCTACCGAGCACATCTCCTGTACAACTCTACCACACCCTCCTCCTACACCCATCTCTCCACACCTACCAAGCACATCTCCTGTACAACTCTACCACACCCTCCTCCTACACCCATCACTCCACACCTACCGAGCACAGCTCCTGTACAACTCTACCACACCCTCCTCCTACACCCATCTCTCCACACCTACCGAGCACAGCTCCTGTACAACTCTACCACACCCTCCTCCTACACCCATCTCTCCACACCTACCAAGCACAGCTCCTGTACAACTCTACCACACCCTCCTCCTACACCCATCTCTCCACACCTACCAAGCACATCTCCTGTACAACTCTACCACACCCTCCTCCTACACCCATCTCTCCACACCTACCGAGCACAGCTCCTGTACAACTCTACCACACCCTCCTCCTACACCCATCACTCCACACCTACCGAGCACATCTCCTGTACAACTCTACCACACCCTCCTCCTACACCCATCTCTCCACACCTACCGAGCACATCTCCTGTACACCTCTACCACACCCTCCTCCTACACCCATCTCTCCACACCTACCGAGCACATCTCCTGTACAACTCTACCACACCCCTCCTCCTACACCCATCTCTCCACACCTACCGAGCACATCTCCTGTACAACTCTACCACACCCTCCTCCTACACCCATCTCTCCACACCTACCAGAGCACATCTCCTGTACAACTCTACCACACCCTCCTCCTACACCCATCTCTCCACACCTACCGAGCACAGCTCCTGTACACCTCTACCACACCCTCCTCCTACACCCATCTCTCCACACCTACCGAGCACAGCACCTGTACAACTCTACCACACCCTCCTCCTACACCCATCTCTCCACACCTACCAAGCACAGCTCCTGTACACCTCTACCACACCCTCCTCCTACACCCATCTCTCCACACCTACCAAGCACATCTCCTGTACAACTCTACCACACCCTCCTCCTACACCCATCTCTCCACACCTACCAAGCACAGCTCCTGTACACCTCTACCACACCCTCCTCCTACACCCATCTCTCCACACCTACCGAGCACAGCTCCTGTACACCTCTACCACACCCTCCTCCTACACCCATCTCTCCACACCTACCGAGCACAGCTCCTGTACAACTCTACCACACCCACCTCCTCCTACACCCATCACTCCACACCTACCGAGCACAGCTCCTGTACACCTCTACCACACCCTCCTCCTACACCCATCTCTCCACACCTACCGAGCACAGCTCCTGTACACCTCTACCACACCCTCCTCCTACACCCATCTCTCCCACACCTACCGAGCACATCTCCTGTACACCTCTACCACACCCTCCTCCTACACCCATCTCTCCACACCTACCGAGCACAGCTCCTGTACAACTCTACCACACACCTCCTCCTACACCCATCTCTCCACACCTACCGAGCACAGCTCCTGTACACCTCTACCACACCCCTCCTCCTACACCCATCTCTCCACACCTACCGAGCACAGCTCCTGTACAACTCTACCACACCCTCCTCCTACACCCATCTCTCCACACCTACCGAGCACAGCTCCTGTACACCTCTACCACACCCTCCTCCTACACCCATCTCTCCACACCTACCGAGCACATCTCCTGTACAACCTCTACCACACCCTCCTCCTACACCCATCTCTCCACACCTACCGAGCACAGCTCCTGTACACCTCTACCTACACCCTCCTCCTACACCCATCTCTCCACACCTACCGAGCACAGCTCCTGTACACCTCTACCACACCCTCCTCCTACACCCATCTCTCCACACCTACCTACCGAGCACATCTCCTGTACACCTCTACCACACACCCTCCTCCTACACCCATCTCTCCACACCTACCGAGCACAGCTCCTGTACACCTCTACCACACCCTCCTCCTACACCCATCTCTCCACACCTACCGAGCACGAGCTCCTGTACAACTCTACCACACCCATCCTCCTACACCCATCTCTCCACACCTACCGAGCACATCTCCTGTACACCTCTACCACACCCTCCTCCTACACCCATCTCTCCACACCTACCGAGCACTAGCTCCTGTACAACTCTACCACACCCTCCTCCTACACCCATCTCTCCACACCTACCGAGCACAGCTCCTGTACAACTCTACCACACCCTCCTCCTACACCCATCTCTCCACACCTACCGAGCACAGCACCTGTACACCTCTACCGACACCCGTCCTCCTACACCCATCTCTCCACACCTACCGAGCACAGCTCCTGTACACCTCTACCACACACCCTCCTCCTACACCCATCTCTCCACACCTACCGAGCAGAGCTCCTATACAACTCTACCACACCCATCCTCCTACACCCATCTCTCCACACCCTACCGAGCACATCTCCTGTACACCTCTACCACACCCTCCTCCT